>NC_092363.1:2114066-2414066 GCF_030848805.1 Temnothorax longispinosus | reverse complement strand
AGTCGATGACATGCATAATATAGTGGAAGATATAAAACTGGCGACAAGCCGACGCAAAAGCAAGCCGGGAGGGAAATAATGAATTTTTAAGAGACTGGTCGCGTTAGAGCACGACATTCCGACTTTGTTTGACCCTCGTTGCTTTTTCATGCTTTTATAAGGATGGTGTTTTCTTAAAAACAAAGTCTGTAGCTATAAAATGCTCATATAATAACGAAAAAAAATGTTTCGTGTATATTTTTTTTAGTAATGAGTGAAGTTATAAGTAAAGTTGAATTATTTCATTTAATATAAAAGATTCAGTTCGATGCAAGATATGATTTATTCATATAACATTAAATAAAAAGCGTTATAATTACATTAGAAATTTTTATTGGAACACAATTAAAGAGAAGATTTCGGAGCTTTTAAAGATACGGTCGTTGAGCGTCGACGTTATTACTAGAGTTTACGGAGTTGAATTTTAATTCCTCGAAAGTTCGAACGAGGTCACGAGGGAATGCAATGAATTAGTTCGTAATGAACGTTCGATAACTTTAGTACCTGCGGTTAAAAGTCGCACTGCTCTGATATCAAATATGATAGAAAAACTGAAATGCGGAGACGACAACTGTGTGTGAACATTTTTAAGTTTATACAAAGTACATATCCCAAGGAATAACTTTCTATATATTTTTCTGTAATAATTTGACTCGTTTCCTCTATTTGCCAACTTAATACAAAGAAAGAAGTAACAATAAAAAGAAAGTAATTGTAATGAATATACCGTCTTATATATAAAATAATATGATAGATTTAATATCGTTTATGAAAGATAAAAAATATATAACATTATTCTTTTATTGTATCAAAATGATTATGATTTCCAAGTATTAGATATACTTATTGTTAGACATATATGTACATCATACTTAAACCCGTTATACGGATCATTGCATCTATTTTTAACCCTCAAAATCAATGTAAACTGATAGACCTCTCAACAACCAAATGCCCCAACAACGTTTTAAGTCTCTACCTGTTGAAGCAACCAGCATGCAAAATGCGGCTTTAGGGTTTCAACTAGATTTTACTATGTGCACTCTCCCGAATTGCACATCGCATTCAGCGATGTGGCGCACGCGACGCGTAGCACGCATTCCCGAGATCCTCGGATGCGC
Source organism: Temnothorax longispinosus (assembly GCF_030848805.1). NCBI lineage: Eukaryota > Metazoa > Arthropoda > Insecta > Hymenoptera > Formicidae > Temnothorax > Temnothorax longispinosus. Next base: position 2,412,906 of record NC_092363.1, on the reverse strand, counting down.
AGGGAAAATATTATTTCCTAAGAACAGGGGCCTTGCTTTGTGAGCGAGACAGTTTGGAGTGCGTCTGTCAGAGAGCAGATGTTAGGGACACACGAGTGGCGTTGAATCATAGATTTCTAGATTACAGGGTGACCAGAGGGAAAGCGGAAAAGGACTTCGTTGAAACGCGAGAGGAGGATGAGAGGGTGCGAGCTGGTGCGAGCGAAATAAGAGGGAGAGACGGATATGGGGGCGAGGGAGGGAGGAGGAGATAGACCGATAGAGAAAGTGGAAGGGGTAGAGAGTTGATTTAGCGGAGTCTGTTGCTGACGAATCGACTCTGTAATTTTGTTACTTCATTTTTCCCGAGGAATGAAATCGCTGGTCGGAGTGAAAGCGCAGGAAAGAGGCGTTGGGGATGCTCCAGATTTGTCGGGCGATCGCCGAGCGAAGGAAATATAGAATGTTCAATCAGAGCCACGGCACGGCACGATGCAATGTGTTTTTCCTTATCAGTGACAAGCTAGCACTTTGAAGCTGTGCTAGTGCTTTTATAATGATTTTATAACAACGCGCGTATATGCATTTTCAAGGGAATTAACATAACGATATGTGAGTTGCGAACTAGATTTGTGCAAAGCGCAACTCGTTCGTTTTTAGTATCCTTTCATCGGCCAGGGTCGAAACTGCGTCGCGTTTTTCCTACACTTCCCCGGTCGCAAAATTAATGTTGATTAATAAGATATAATTGGATAGCGGCAAACGCCACAGCGAAACGCCATCCAATGTATACTTTACGTATAAATGAGAATCCACATCACGGAGCACATATATGCATGAATTTTTTAATAAAATTTATTTCTGACGGTAAAGTGACACGAAGCGGCGAGTTTTTATTCCATTAATTATTGGAATACCTGAACGTCGGGCGATTTTATCTGCGTACTAGGAATTTCAGCTAGCAAGCGTTTCGATACCAGCATATGGCACTTTGCTGATTGCGAAAGGCCACAATGGTGGACCAGCGCGCGACAGTACTTTTGCCGGAATCGACCGTCGTATTACGATGGCCCCGCGAGAAGGCTGAAATATTGTAGCAATAAAATTCCCGAAGGGGAAGTGTAATTACATCGCGATATATGTCGACTAAGCGATCAATATCTTTCGCTAATTTTTACACCGCGGATGTAAAGTGCTTTATCATATCTTACTTCTCTTGTTGCTCATAATTACGACTTCATTCCTTTTTCTTCTTCTTCTTTTTTTTCATTGGAATTATTTCACCAGCCAGAGGTTCATAAATAGTGAAGAGAGTGTCAAGTTTCTTTCGCGTTCTTTCGACATGGCGCGTCGGACTGAATTTTTAAGCCGGTCTCTTATTTTCAGACGCGGCGATTAATTTTCAACTCCGAACGAGCTGATGAACGATGGAACGAGCGTAGTATGGCAACGAGAAGGACAGCATGGAAAGAGGAGAGAACGATGACAGCAGCACTTTGATGTCACGAAACTCGATTAAAAATCTCCACTCCCCTCGCAATGGATTACAGACGTGTACGCACGTTGGAAGGGGTTTTGAATGAAGTTTATTTCTTCGCGTGTTTAGGATACGTCAGAAATATTTGAATTTATTACGCATATTACGTTCTTTTTCCGCGTGTCAACGATAACGGTGGCGAAAGAATGGCAGACGATGTGAGAAGTATTTTATACGGCATACGGAATGTATTCCTAGTCATGTATTTTAAAGAAGTTAATTTAAAATCGTCGCGCTCGACCTAAATATACTTCTACTTTAATACATTTTACAACATCGCAAAAGATATTCAGATTGGCAACATATAAATAACGCAAACTATTTTAATAAATGACGCGAGAAATCACGCAGAGAGAAAATATCCTATTAAATAAATTGAAACTAAAAGAAACTTGAACTATCTGCAATTAACTGTTAACTATTTACGATTAAAACCGCGTAATTGCACGAAGATCGTACATATTATATTTCAATTTTCTCAATCCTGCAGCACTCATTTCAGATCCCATCGGTATAATTTTTGTAGCGGAATATATGGCAATTATAAAACATATGAAGCAGCCGTTGTAATGAATGAAAAATACTCTCGCCGCTACATACCGGCATGAAAGCCGAGCTCGCAAGTGAAGGTACAACAAACGAGCGACCGGCTTCTGTTGGAATAATAGAGAAGCAAAACCTCGTAATTCTGGTCAATGTTATCTCTCAAAGCTTTGTTCCGCGGACGTAGAACGCCCAAACTCATTTTCATAATTACGTTTTATAATGTATAACTTTTTTTTCAGCTACATTTCCGGACCCGCCTTTGCGGCTTGCGCCGCGAGACCTCTTATTGTCGCACATCGCAAGCATTTAAACATTTTTCATTATTAAAAGTTTTACCCGGCGCTCGTATTACGGGCAACGTATCATTTTTGCATGATATTTCTATATTCGTGAGATTAATTCTAAATATACGCCTCGCTGCTGTATATACATGGCAGCGCCGGCGCGTCCTGGGCACAAATTACAACGGATACTTTAAAACTGTTACGTTGACAACTCTCACGTGTACACGTAGCATGTTTTATCTACGCGACATGTATGGGACATATGGGTGATTTACTTTTCATGCATACGAGATCGATAAAAAATTGAAGCGCATGTACGTATCCACTTCCTTTATCGGGTTCTCTCCAGTTGCACCCTTCACAAGGTACATTTACATAAATTTAAATCGCGTTATATATAAGACATCCGCGCGCGAGCAAAATCGACATTGACTGATGGGCGCGATATATTATTTTAACGTTCCGCCGTCACGTCTATAGCGCAACGGCGGGAATAATTTCTTTAGGTGAAATTATCAAAGTGATTACTAAACAAGTAACGGTAAATGATTAACGAGCGTCGTTCTCGGTAGTCGCGACTGCAATTAGCGGAAAAAGCGAAAAGCAAATAAAACAGTGACTACAAATTGACGTTTGACGATCGCCACGATGGTGTTCCGATGCGCTATCAACGTCGGCAATTTTGTACACGCACTCCCATTTATGCGCCATTTTTTTTCGAGGATTATTTTTACCGTGGCTGACGCGCATCCCTGGAAAATCTTTGACGTAGCGGATAGATGCCGGAAAATGATTTGTACTGGGTGGCGGATGACACGCGAATCGTGCATTAAGGTTGAGTTTATATGTAAACAGCGCGGGAGGTGGCAGATCGATGCCGATGCCGGCGAAGGAACCGAGGGAAATGGAGTCGTCGGGGTGTGTTCTAACAAAACTGGCCCGGAACTACTTTCAACCAGGAACTTCGGTGGCCACTGGAAAGATTGGCTTTTACGCGTTCATTGCGAGAACTGTTTGTGCTGAGAAAATAAGTCTCGAGTTTGCGCAAGAGTTTTCGAGTACGCGTCCCTCGGTCGCCAATTCGTCTCGGGAAACAAGTGGAAAGAAAGTCTACTTGATTATCCGAATAAAGAGTCATACGTTTCGCGCTTTACTTGATATGTTTCTCAATCGAACAATGACTTTGTATAAAGTGAGGAAGAACATTTTTCTATATAATTTGTATAAAATGCTCTATTGTCTATTGGTTACATTCTTAATAAGTTTCAATAGAGTGTGAAATTGTATATAAAAAATTTCTTCAAATTAATTGCAAAATTGTATTTTTTCCATAAACTCGACCTATGCAACAAAATTAGGAATACGGTAGAAATGTTATTCGCATAACATCAATAATCTCGGATTCATCGATTCAAATACTCTCGTAAAACTATGCGTTGTCGATGTTGAATCACATCTATCCGCGGTTTTAGCATTTAAGTGCTATCGATATTAGACCGTAAAGCAAGAAAAATTTAAGTGCAATGAAATCAAAATTTCTGCGTGGAGCTCTGATGCACGGTTGAAGGTGAATGCATCAGTGCCGAATCGAGAGGATCGAATGGCGGACCTCCCTGGAGTTTCCGTCTTTTCTCCTCTCTTTGCTTTTCGTTTTTCTGGCCGGCGTCGCTCGACATTTCCCAATTCGAGTTCGCCTGGACGTGAAAATCTCTGCACGGTCAGTTTATTTTAGACGCGACGGAGTATCGGGAAAGATGTGAGAGGCGGGTGAAGTGGAAGGGTGGCGGAAGAGGAAAACGCGATGGGCCGGGGAATGGGGTGACGGCGGGACGTAGGAGGCGGAGGGTAGCGTCGAGGGCGCAAGCAATTTTACGGACAACACAGCCTCTCCGTGGTCGTACCAACTGTGTTGGTGCCCGAAGCCGCGCTACTAGGGTGGAAGAGGGTGGTAAAAGGCTGCACAACTACCCCATACAACGCACTTACCCGAACCCACCCTTCTCTCCTTCTCTCTCCCTCTCTCTCTCTCTCGTCGCGCGCGCTCGCATCAAGCTCGATACGTCCTGACAGCAACGATTAAAGGCACCGACGCGTTAACACGCGCGACGATTATGGCAAAGACAAACATATTTTGTGAGTAGGGTTTTAATATACCTTCGCAGCATCATTTTTTGATAAGAGAGATGGCAGCGCTTGTCGACAGATTTTTTACAGGGGCTCACGTATTTGACATCGAAATCTTTAAAGCGCTTATCATGGCGTACTCGCAAAAAAGTGTGCAGTTTAATTTTAGAAATAAGTTCCACGGTCGACATTTTCAAAGATAGCACTGTTTAATGTAGATTTATGTAGCTCGTGTATCATTATGATTGAACAGAGAGCTTGTACTGGATGAAATGTATACTTAAAGTTAAAGTAATGAGCGATTAAATAATTGTCACGTTACACGAGAGTGCACTGTAGCGTAGATATTGTATTTGTTGTTATTAGGGTTCGCACGTTAAAGAGCCATCGACTAAAGCGCGGTATTGTTACTTTTTGACCAATAATGCGCGCAGTTATTCGTAATAGCACAATTCCTCGCAGCTGTCGAGGGAACGTAACGCATGGCAATGGTCGCGGTACAATACTGCGAATTATCGAAAATGTAACTGTAACAAAAATGATTAGCCGCCGTATTGTTCCGTTCTTCGAGTGTCGTTCAACTCCGTGCCCAGGATTGTCTGATTAATGCATCGTCATTATGATCGCGCCACAAAATGTGAACGAATCCACGCTCTTTCGCTCTTCCACGATTTGTTTGTTCTCTCAATAAGTTATAACTTGAGATTTTTTATATGTTTCAGAAATTATGCAATGGCAACGCGCGCGCGATACATGCATTATAACGTATTTATTACATTAATCAAATGATTAAATAAAAATATATTGCATATATTGATATTTTATACAAATTATTTATCAAGGTATGTTAGACTTGTCGTGCCACCCGTTAATGGCAGATACCTGAGATCATTTTGAGACGAAAATCCTAATATCTATCAAAATACCGAGGCTATAATAGTTTTTGAATGAGAAGTGTTCCAAATTTATACCAATCAAAGTGTCCATTTAAAATAGAAATGTTTTTCAATAAAATAGCACCTGTAATCGATAAAATAGCGCTTGAAAACATCTTCACTACTGTGCAATGTAACATGACTGAACGCGCGAATTTCGGGGACTTTGGTTGTAAATTTTGAACACTTCTCATTTAAAAATTATTATAACCTCAATATTTTCGTTTCAAAATAATCTCAGGAATCTGCCATTAACGAGTGGCACGGCAGATGGGACACCCGTATGTCTATTTGAGCATAGATAATTAATTATAAACGTATGCAAGTAAAATAAACAGACATTTGATGTGAAATGTACCATGTAATTGAGTTATTTGTGACAGGCGATATTCGTAGTATAATATAATTTTCGAATGTATGTCAGAATTCGTCGCGTAATGAGATTAATTTGAAGTGCTCATATGCCAAGGATTTATAAGATTTTAAACATCTACGGCGTTTTATATAGATACGTGATTATAACTCATATAATCATGATCATTTAAATATGCTCTAAAGTCGAATCTTTTCAGTTTCCGCTTCCGGGTTTGAATATTCACCGTGACAAATAAATATATTGTTTTATTTTTACTTTTTGAAAAGTTGTTTTATTGTCTAATAAATAAAATATTAACATGGTTTTTATCCTATTGTTGTAGAACGATGCAATCTTGATCTTATATCGATTAATTAAAATGTAGATTTTTTAAATTATTCACAAAAGAATGACAATAGTAATCATCGTTGTGATTCGAATTTCTATCTTTTTCCCTTTTCGAATAATTGCGAGCTGTCAACAAGTCTCGACAAAATAGGATTAATCATGTTTTGAAAACGGCCTCGTTTCGTGCAAATTGTCCAAAGTGGCCGGAAATCACGACGAGTAAATCAGTGACGTAAATCGCGAGTAATGTCTATCAGTATCGACTGTCAGCACCATCTCGTTACCAGCCGCTTCAAATCGATACTTTCAGCCGACTTTTCACTTTCGGGGCCTTATTGTGCAGACAGCGGTGTAACACAATACACATGTGAAATATTGCGTCGAGGGGACCAATTTTCAGCATCTCTTCGCCACATCCGCCATATAGGGGTGCATCTGCGGAGCATGTGTTTCCGAGGGGATGCGTGCGCGTTCGGGCCGTGCACCCCGCGGCGCTCTCCGTGAAATTTCTCGTGCCCGGAATTTGTTTTGGATTCGGGTGCCCGTTTTCTTTGCCGAGTCTAGTTGAGTGCCTTGCCCACCTATTAATCCGTCGACTGCAAGTCCCGAAGTTCTCTCTGTAACGGTCGCGCACAAGTGCTTCTTTTCTTTTTCCTTTTTTTTTATGACCATCACATGAGTTCCGTGGTGGGGCACCCCTGTTGTGTTGCCCGCGCGTTTGTGCAAGAGTGTTTTGTCATATGCTTAGACATTGTAGCGACCGAGAATAAATATCGGAATAAAACGTGGTAGCGGCAGGAGCTTAGTAAATCAAAGCGCGGTCTATGTTTGTCGTGCTTGAAACTGATTTCGACAGATGTATAAAACGGGTAAAAGTACTATGCGCAAGGGCTTTAAACTTATTTTCTGTTTAATTCCTAGCAAACTACGAGTGAAAAATTATTTATCAAATTCAATAAGCGGTGCTGACTTGATTTAATTCAACTTACACCGTTTTTTCAAAAGTGTTATTTTTAAATTGCATCTACAACTTTCATACGTCAAAGGTGTGAATGTTTTCAACATCCTACTTCGTTTTCTTATCGGGCGAATCGTATATTTGAGTGACGTTGTATGTGTTGAACCGAAATCGCGATGTGTTCTCTCCGTCGCAATTTTCCCGCACGAAGCGCTGAAAAATTGATGCACGTGCGAATTTACAAAATGGCAAGCAAGATGCAGAAAGCGAAAAGTACCTCATACGTCGGTAGTGTAACTCGGCGATATTTCTGAGTATTTCATAAGCTGGGCACTTTCGGAAAATAAGAGCAGACACGTAGTAAAACACGACGTCACCCTTCTGTTGGTATAGGGGCGACTAGGCCCCTTTCCTCGCCTAAGATACTAAATAATGAAGTAGGGTGACTTCTTTGAACTTTCAAATTTCGCTCCACTAGTCGAGATATGTATTTTTACGCCTGAGATGCTAAATATATAATTGATTAAATTAGACACGAATGCCAATGTACCGCATTAATATTTGAAATATGCTAATCATCTTCAGTATACAGGTCTTTTTCAAAGGAGGAGAGAGACATTGATTATATGCAGCGATTCCAGTGGATTGACAGAGAACGTCTGCTTGAGTATTGATTATCATAAAAGTAGTCCTTTACTCTTGCACGCCGGGATTTAAGAAAATCTGTTTTATTCAAATTTTCTCGCGTTTTTGGAATAGCATCAAAAAGACCGATCGAGAGGGGAAGCCACGCCGGTGTTCCACGGTTTTTCCACGTGCAATTTATATTCCATACGATGTTCAAGCAGGCGTCTGCTCGCGAGTACGGCAACTCAGAAAAACACTGACGTAAGAAGGCATCCGGGGTACGAGAGGCTCAATGGATTCGTTAAGTTCGAACGTGTATTTCGTGTTTTTGTCCCCTGTCAGAAGTGACATACTCCAAGAGGCCAGCGTAGTTTGCATGAGCGGCAAGAGTTAAAAAGTGGCGACGAAAGAGAGTGGCCTATCTTGTTCGCTTCGTTCACCGTCTTGTGCTCCCTCCCTGAGTCTGCCCTCTTTCACTCTTGCGTCCGCCCCGCGTTCTCTTAAAGCCTGTCGGCCGGTGCCTGCTGAAAATGACAGGGCCACACACAGAGCGGTATAAAATGCACTCCCAAAGCATTGGCTAATAGAGTTACGGGCTAAAAGCTTCGTCAAATTTTTGCCCAGACACTGACCTGCTCCCCCTCGACCCGAAATGACGTTGTTTTGAAATTAACTTATTTTTCGTTATCGAACGGCCCATCCTATCGGTCGATCGGTTGCTCCGTAATGTCGTTCTACAGCGTGTTTTTTTGTTGCGACATCATTGAGAATAACTAACGTTACAGATTCAACGTGAAATTCCACAAGCTATCAAAATGCCTGCGAAGGTCTGAACTTACTTTTATTTACCTGATAGCGTGAATTAATTTCTGTATTAATTTGCACGAAATTAATAGAGAAACAAATTAACTAATCAGTTAATTGTTTAGCTGTTTCAATAGAAAAGAAGATAATTGTTTTGTATTAAAAATGTCAGGGTTAATTTAAATCTCTCTATGCAAGAACTTAATTAATGAAACAAATGATTCCAATATTCACTCCAACAATGATCCGTAAGATACTCTTGATACACGAAGCCCTCCATTGAGCTAGTGGTGGTCGCAATCGCGAAGGGTTCTACCGCACGCAGCGCAAAACAAAAGAGCGGCCGAGGTAACGGCGGTTCTTTCACGCGGCCGAACTCGTCGACGCGAGAATGCAGAAATATCGAAGTGACGCTCGCGCGCTTGCGGGAAATGCAAAAAGGAAGAGAGAATCGTGGGCTTCGGAGAAAGGGGTGAAATGGAGGAAATCAGGAATACCCGACTAAAGCGAAAAAAGAGAGAGAGAGAGAGAGAGAGAGAGAGAGAGAGAGAGAGAGAGAGAGAGAGAGAGAGAGAAAGAGAAGGAGAAGCAGAGACGATCGCGGTAACAGGGGCTAAAAGGGGGGTTGGTGCGTTGAACCGAAATGAAAACAAAGGGTCCATTGGGTTCAGCATGGCACGACGACGCGATGCAATGACGGTGCGCTGCATATAATGCGGTCGTGCAGCCCTGGCATATGGCCGACATTGGTCCGGGCAAACAAATACTCGAAGGCTCGTAACCGCGAGGCGAGGTGAGGCGAATTCGAGCCGAGCGGTGCCCCTTTTCCCGCCTTATGGCGCGCGATTTCTAAATCATATTCACGCGATTCCTCTCGGGAGAGCGGCATATCGAAATGCGCGCGTGTATGCGCTCATCATTGTAACGCGCGTCGCAACGCGGCCTCATGCGAATTAATTCCCGACGCCAGAATCGCGAACAATCGGGTGCGGCGGGCGAGATGCGGCCTATCTCGTCCGGTCATACCTCGCGTGCAACAACGAGATTGCAGCGAGCAAGCGAGTAAGCGAGCGAGCGCTGCGATCGGGTGTGCGCGCGTCCTCGTATTTGCTGCGTGAATCGCGTGAGAAATAATAATATCTATAAAAGCGACCGTATATACGGCGTGTGTACGTTATCGACGATTTTCGAGTTCGCGATTCTTTCGCTGCTTTTTGCGATAAGCCAGAAACAATGAGTATGTCCTCAGGGGCTACAAAAAAGTTCATTCAAATATCGAAAAAATAAATTTAAATCCAAATGAGATTTTCCTAAATTTCTTATAGACGAAACGACAAAGTTTAAATAAAAATTGTTATTTAGAGTGCAACTTGTCGAGCAACTTGTCTATCTCATTGTCAGTATGCAAAAATTCCATCAGATTGTAATAGGTAAAGTTGATGTAAAGTTAATTCTTTTCATATAGAAGGCGTTTGGACTGTGATCTTGTTGGAAGTGTCATGAGACATGGGTAGAGACATGGGTACTCAAAAGCCTTGATTAGAGGACAGTCAGGGCGATGAATTGCAAAAACGAGGAGCGTTAAAATTCGGGGTTAGCGCAAAGGGTTGAAATCAGCTGGCTGGATGCCCACCTTTACAAATTCAGCAGTAGGGTTGCCCAGCGTTCTAACATAACGAGACTTATGAACGGATTCAGAGCGTATATAGAGCGTACCCCCTCGACAGATATTGAATAAACGTTTGAGGGCTTGTAGCATGTTAGTGGTTTGGGGCGAGCGTACGACCGGGGTGATGAGAGCGCGAGGGAACGAAGGGGGTAAGGGAACTTGTGTTCATAGGTAGGTAGATAGGTTGGTGGGTTGTGTGCATAAGGTGGGTACGTGGTATACGTCGCCTAACTAGCCATCTATCACATCCTGCTTTACGAGCTACGCGACCGATGCGGATTATATATACATAAGAGACGAGAGAGGAGCAACGTAGAACCGAGAACGCGAATAAAACGTGAACGCCCCACGAAATGCAAAGCCTTTAACTTTGAGGAACACTCGACCGTCGGAATATTACTCAATTTAAATGCGAACCGGGGAAAAGAAAGTGCGACGTCAATGAAGGGGGCTGGCTTCCCAACGGAGGGAGAATATATATATCTAAAACTTCGCAGATATCATCAGTCTCTCGCTTATGTTAGACGAACAAAATATTTTTTCAAACAACATTAATATTAAATTCCACGGAGGAATATAATTTAGGAATATAAACTTCAGGAGTAATGCGCTATTAAAATTTGAAAAATGTAATATTGTATTTTATTATTGCCTTTTTTTGATTCTTTCATATATCTGTGGCTTTAAAGTATCAAAGACAACATTATGTATAGCTGTAGCGTTTGTATAATCGCTTAAGTTCGAGAGGCAAAGATCAGGTAAAAGCGACGCGCTAGATATAAGTCTTGCCCCTACGAAAGTATTAAATTATTCAGCTAATCCTGAACGCTTAGCCGCCAGAGATTAGTCGCGCGAATTTTACTAAATGGGGCCAAAAAGTATCCCTTGAGTCATGTAGTACGGCTTTGAAAGTTTTAAGACCGGCGCGGAAAATTTGCACTAAAGAATGCAATCCTAATTTAAACATGAACAGGTCTGAAGGAAGTTTTAACGAACTCGTTGCCGAGTATACGGCTTTACGAAGAGTTTCGATCGTCACGGACTCTCTGAGCTTAGGCAGTTGGACGTCGACAGAGTTTTGAGATAGTGGTATTAGTGTCCGTCCCGTCCATAATGTTTCTAAAGCTTACGTCCACAAAATATTACATAACATCTATATACATGACAGATTTCGCAAAACTTTGCCGCGATATATATATGAAACGTATACTCATAAACTATTCTGTAACACTGATAAATAATGCCTCATGTTCCTTTTACGTTTTTCTAAGGCACGACACTGAAGTTCTCGACTCCGAAAATCTAATTTCAATTTTATTTATCAATTTTCTAAACAAAAAGAAGTTTAGTTCGTGATACAGGAATATCTCGCTGTATTGTACGGGTGCAGACTGTATTAAATCTACACACGAAAGTTCATCTACGCGTATACAAATAAAGATAAAGGTAGTGCCTATCTGCTTCTATATAGCGAAACGTGCTTCTACTCAGCTCGAAGTCGAATTCTCCCTTTTGGCGAGGGTGAAGTGACCGTGCTGATGAATGATTGCGCGACTTCATATACACGTATTTCGCGATAACTTCGGCATTGTGCTCTTATCATTCCAAGGCACCGACCGCTTTTTCATCCTACTCGATGACTCGTAGTTTCGGAAATTCACTGTGGGATGCCGCGTTCCGGGGATATGGGAATACCGGGAACAGAAATAGCGTAAAACTTTTCGTAAGACGTATGACGACCTCTTCGAGACCACCGTCGCGAATAACCGTCAGAAATATGAATACCCCTGCCGTTCTACTGGGAGCAAATTCCATATTTTAGAAAGTATAATTTTGTTTTCTCATTCTTAAGGTTTCCGCTTAGCTAACAGCGACTGTCCTCAATGGCAACCGGTAATGCGCGAACGCTTTACAGGATTACCTTATAAAAATTCACGTCATCTCATTTCTTGAGGCCGTGATATCATGTCATGTAACACATTCCAGGCACATGCCATTTAATGTATGCAAACGGTCGACTTCTCTCGAAAGAAAAATTTTTGCCTAAAGGAATAACGGTGGAATTCAGTTATTTTACACCGTCATCGCGATTATGGATATTTACAAACTAAATGCATATCGATGACAATATCGCCGTTTCGAGAATGGCTGTTACAATGTGCGCGAGAATGCATAACACGTACTCAAGTTGCAAATATTTCGTGCAACCGATTTGTAAACACCGAGACAAAATCAATTTTATGCGAGTTTCCATCTTTCTCGTGTCTCTTTATGCGCTCGTTTCCTTCGTTCGATTCATAGAGGTATAGAAACCCGTTGACATGAACGGCATATTATTTTCAATATTTTGACGTTCAAGCTCGAAGGACGCAGGAATATGTCTATCGAGCGAATCCCGGAGGTATAATCAAATCTGACAGAGACCTCGGACCCTTCTTGTCGAGTCGTATGACAAACGCCGATCTGTCGTCTAATCTTTTTATTCATCGTACATATAAGTGTATTTGTTATTGGGATGAGCCTCTTTCGAATTCGCCCGGCCTCCGAAAGCAGAACCCACGTTTATTCGCTTGAAAGAGCACGTACTCGCGGCGCCTTTAAGCACGGATGGAGTGCAACAAAGCCTTTAAGAGCCCGTAACATCTGCTACTTGAAGAAAACACAACCGTATTGTGTCTTTCACATTGAAGATACACACATGGGGAGGTTGCGATCGTAAGGAATCGTAGCTTAGATCTTTGAGCCAATAAAAATGTACAAATAAAGAAGATATACGCAATGTCCAACATAGAAATATCATTATTTGTGCAAAATCAAACGTCAATTATAAACGTCAATTGTATTAATCATTGATTTTTCAAATTAATATATCGTTAATTAGTTGTCGCAAAAATTTAATAAGTTTTCATCTTTAGTTAAGTGTTATGTACGTGACTGCCAATTTATGACAAACCGCGCTGCTTTTATGACAAACTGCAGTCTTATTTTTCCTATGTCATTTGTGTTAAATCGTACACACCACCTGACTACGCCGATTTGTCGTGGTGCAGTCCGCCGTGTGCACCTACGTGCTTCACGTAGCTCGCCGGATGCATGTACACACGTATAGGTGCATGCACCGCTCCGCTTTTCGGCGCCATTGCGCGTGAAAAGTGATTTGCACGCTCGCGGAAGCACGCAAGGGCTGATGAAAGGCCTATGTTCATACATAAGTATATTGCACGCGAGTTCATGCATATAGATATACATACATCGGGTGTACGCCTGTTTTAATCTACACATACAATCAGTCGCGATAGAAAAAGAGAAAGCGAATAAAGTGTACTTAAAACTCGAATTTTGCGTGAGAAATATAACGCCTGTTACAACTGCGATTGACGTTAACATTTTAAGACATTCATTTAGGCGATGTTAAATCAGGTGTACTGATTATATTCCTGTTACTTACGTTTACGCGAGCGTTACTTCTGTAGTAACTTACGATAATTCACTCGTTTATGCGAAGTAAATGATCGTAAGTTATTACAAAATCCCGCGAAGAAAAATCCCGTTCATATATATACGCGAATTATCGTAAGTTATACTACAGAAGTAACGCTCGCGTAAACGTAGTATGTGTTAATAAATCTTAAAACTATTTTTTCTTCTTTACATTTATATTGTTTTATTGTGATTAATGTATGTCGAAAAAAATGCTAAGATATCTGAGCATTTCTATATAAAATTATAATAATAATAATAATAATTTTTACAATAAAACGGCATAATATGCGCTTTGTTCAAAAGAGGAGTATAAAGAATCACATTCGCTTCGTGAAGAGATCAGCCACATTAAAGACATCTGAAATTTCACTCTCCACGCGACGCGGCGTTGTGTCGCATCGGGCGTTCAGTTGCGTTTCACGCTTCTGGATTTGATTACCTTACGGTAGTGATCGTGCCAGTGCGCCTGTGCCCGGGACAAACAGCTCGAAACGGCAAAGGGAGTGTCGACGCGAATGTGTCGACACGAAGGGTTAAAGAGAATTGCGAATCGCGGATACGGGCAGCGCGACGGTGAGGTCGGGATTTCGGGGTAGTGCATTAAGATCCTTCACCAATAATCCAATAATATATACTTTCAGTCTAAATGGAGCAAGCTAGTACCCTGCTATTGTACACCGTACCGTGCGATTTGACTGTCAGCTCATATCAAACGTTCCCCCTTTCGCCCTTTGTGGAAGCCGAGCGACGCGATTTACGTGCAGATTACCTATCAAACATTGATTGGTTCTGCCTCGATGGCTTCTACGTCATTAAGGTGACCGCGATTGTTGCAATATCGGGCGGTGGTGCAGAAGCGCGTATTATATTAACTTTCATGATATTACACCGGTATCTCGGTGATACAAACGCACAATTTATTTAATTGACTATGTACAAGGCCAAATGATTACCGCGATGCGAAATTTGCAGATAGAGAAATTGCTAGTCGAAGGAATATCAATAATATCTGCTGGAAGAATAATCATAGTTGACGTATTACTAGAGATTATTCGCACAAAGCATTCATTATTTTTTATAATAACGGAAAAGCATCACGCTTTGATAATTGTTGAGAGGAATTTTTTAATTAGGGAAGCAGAAAACTATGCGAACCAATAAATCATCTTGGCATCGCGGCAATGGCAATATTTCGCTAGGCTGTAAATTTTTTATGGCTCCCCGATTGTAATTGACATCGTATCCAGAGTCGGCACACTCGAGGATTCAGCTGTCAGTATGAATACTGTGTGATTGAAGGTGTAATGAAGCGAATTACGAAACAAACGAACGGAGAGTGAAAAGGGAGCTGAAAATATATCGCGAAATATCTCGCGTAGGCAACGTGCATGATATCGATATTGGTTACGGTGGGAGCAGCGGTCGTCCCGCACAGGGATAGTGTACGTTTTTTTTTTGCTCCAATCTTTGATCCAATATCAGTAGAAAAACGTAAAATGAACGATGACAATCTGTTCCTGTCCACGACACGACATGAATGGATATTTAACCAGTCGTGTGCGAGAGGATGGAAATAATTATGGCATTCAAGGGTCACAAACAAGGAAGCGTACCGCGATATTGGATATTAAATGCACTTGCTGACATTTCACTTTTTTAAAAAGTCAAACAAGTGCCAAGTGCTCATAAAACTCTGTCTCCTACTAAAATAGCATAATCACAAAATGCAAATAACGAGATTTCCGAATTAATTTTTCATGAAAATGTAGGTTAAATGATATAGCTAACATGTATCGAAATAATATTTAGGGATTTATCTAAAGAGAGCACGAGTCAAATATATCGAGCAATAAAATGGATTTAATCTTCAAAAATAGAAGTTAAATTCATTTTACTGTCATTTGCATCAAAAAATGAGACCCATCTATGTCATAAAATCGCGTGTACATCTTTCGTGAAGCTCTTCCAGAGAACACACAAGTGAGTGGCGTACGTTAAAAGGCCTATCATTCTCTTGCAGATACTGAACGTGAAACATCTTCGACGGATCTTCATACCAATAGGATCCGGCACTTTTCGTCTAGCCGGAAAAAATCCGCTTTTGACACCCCGGCATGCAACGCGACACCTCGATCGGGGTGGCGATCGCAATCGATCGCAGCGGCGTTCAAAGCCCCGTCACTTTGAATGGTATGTGATTGAACAAGCAATGAACCGAGCGAGTATAGAACGTGGAAAAAAAACGGGCGAGTTTTCCGGTAAGAAGAGAGAAATCGGAGAAGCGGAGGAAAGCCGGGTATACCATGATAGAGATGGTATGGGTTACCGGTATACAAGATCGTATATACATATACACGCATTATTCTCTCTCTCTCTCTCTCTCTTTCTCTCTCTGCTTTTATTTCTATCTCTCTTTCTATGTGCTAGCGTATATGTGTGCCTATGTACCGGAACAAGAAGAACAGGCACCCCTACCACACCAAGGGTTACCCAGGTAACGCAACATTCCTCGTGTATACCCATGGTAACCGGGTCGACTCCGATCTCTCGCCCATCAACAAGCCGTTTCGCATGCCAACCCGATCTGCGCGAACGTCAGTACGACGCCGAAGTAACAGCGACGGCAACTACGAATACGAAGAGTACGAAGTCGCGTGCGCACCACGTGGCATGCCTCGGGATTAGAAGCTGCATTTCTTCCACATGACGGATGTCTGAAGTGTATAGTAGTGTGTCGCAGCAAAAGAATCTAGTAGAACACACATTTGGACTATTTATGCGTGTGTGGTGTACTTAAGCTTTAAATATTTTCTATATTGTATCTAAAAGGACGCGGTCGTTCTTTAATCGATAGATTAAAGAAGAAATTATAGGAAGATTCATTGACTAGATTAGTAATATCGCTAATAATGAATATTGATTTTATGTTAACACATACTGTAATAAATTCTAATTGAGCTTCTCAATTTCTCTATATAATGTAATCCTATAGAATACCCTAAATCTTCGAGTAACGGAGGCGATTTTATGCGCGTATTACAATTTCAAGTAATTATGAATAGATTCAGAACGACGCTATTCCGCTAGTTCAAGAAACAATTTTCTCTCATTAGAGTAATTTCAGCAACGGTCAAACAAGGCATAAATCTTCCACCATCATCCCAGTCGAGAGATCGCGACTTGATGGAGCAATTATTTTGATATCGGGACCACTCTCGGCGTCTCTTTAGTCTTTTCCTTCTCGTTGCTTCGTGGAACCCTGCGGCGTTCTCTTCTTCTGCAATCGTTGTCGCTGATGGCGACTGCTCGACTATTCCGCTCTTATTCCTGTCGTCGGCGCCAATTCTTCGTTAAATCGGACTTAATTACTTAAATCCCGTCGGGAAATGCTGATGGATCGGTTATAATTAAGAGGATTCTTGCCAGCCGACTTCCCTCCTTCTCCCACCACTCATCGTTCCTCAATCTTTCCTGTATCCACGGAAGTAGCCCTTTTCCGGCCAGACCATAATCGAGGTTCTCAGCGATTTCTCGAATGTCTCCCGCCGGAATGTAACGGTTCAGAATGCAACGGAGCGAAGGATGAAGCTTTTCACTCGGATTCTGTTTGTCCTCTGACTATAATTAATCCGATATTATTTCAATGTCTAGTTTTCTCTGCAGGAGAGCGATAAAGACTTTTTCTCGTAATACGCATAATTACATCACACAAGATATTGTAATAAATTATTCTAATAAAATAAAGATGAACGGAACATGGAAATATATAAATCTTTATAAAATTATATCCGTATAATTTATGTCATCTATACACATATTAATTAATATAACGACATCTAAAGAGAAAAGAAAGAGGGAGAGAGAGAGAGAAGTCTATTTTAAAGAGACTCATAAAAATTTAAAGACTAACGCTATTTTCACGATATTCGTACGGGCATTATAAAATTATACTTTTACGACATTTCCACAGACATAAATGAAGATACGCAATGTTTGAAGAATGAAATATTGTTCTATACACGACATAATAAACACACATCCGTAAGTGTGGCTTGCTGTGATAGCGATATCACATCTCAACAATAACGTGCCGCGTCAGGCAAAACCTCTATTTCATTTTTCTTCAATAAACTCTAAGCTCGGTTGCTTAATTAGAAAACCGTAAATACTCGCGTGCGGTGAATCCGCTAACGCGAAGAACGCGGGGCGACTGCCGCCGCAAGATAACGGCAGTCCCCGGCTCGGCACGATGAGCACGTTCGAGCTCGAACAAAACGGTAAATACACAACGACGGTGCGTGCGCGTATCACGCGCGAAACGGGAAACGATTCACGGTGGATCCGTTTTAATTTCAATTTCGATCCTCGCGCGCGATATCCGCGCCGGCCATTAACGTGCATGCGCGCATAACGAACAGACGCAGCCGCTCGCTACGCCGATGGTCAATGTAAATCATGAACAAACAGAAGATCGATGCGATTCGCCGAGGCGCGTATTTATTTTGATCGCGCGATTCGCGCTCGAACGGGGAGGGAGTTCTTTTCGGCGATGATGAAACTCGTTGCCGTAATCTCGCATTATACGTATATCGAAATATCCGCGCGGGAATATTCGGATGTTCGTTCGATTGACAGAAGCCTCGATATGTAACTATTATAAATCGAATTGGAAAATGGTAATGAGGATACGACGAGAGTAAAACGCTTGGCTTTTTATATCGTGAACGGTAATGATACCTTGTATAATACCTCTTACGGAATCTACGGAACTGCGATTGCATTATATAAGTAAAGCAGGAATGTAATTATCGATTCTAATGAGTGTACCGGTATCACGGCAGAAGCAAATAAAACAGCGTTATTAACGCGTTGTAATCCCCGTCGCTTGTTATAGCGACGGCAGCACGGAGCCTTGTTTAAATTCGAAAAGCAGTCGCTAGAAGCTCTTGATAGTTACGCGATGCAATGTGTGCGCTCCTGTTACGAAACGGCAGTAAGACCAAGTTGTAGTCAATATAGTTGAACTGGGGAAGGATAAAGCGGGAGAAAGAGAGAGAGAGGGGAGAAGGGGGAGAGCGAAGATAGAGAGAGAGAGATATATATAGCAGAGAGTGATGCAGGGACGGTACAACAAGGATGAAGAGAGTAAGGCAATAGCATTTCCGGTATGGCGTCTATGTCTTCGCAACCTACAGCCGGAGGCTACCTTTCTCAATAATAAGTTTCGCATTATACTGCAACTCTTCTGTTTGCATCTCCGAGTTCAAGGGGATCGTTTCCCAGCACACCTCTCTCTCTCTCTCTCTCTCTCTCTCTCTCTTCCTCTCTCTTTGTCTCTGTCTCTCTCTTTCTCTCTTGATTCTACCCTCTTCTTGTATATATCTTTCTCTTCCTCTTGATCGCGCTCGCCTGGTTTGCTCGGGTCGCTCAACGCCTCGATCTTTATCCAACTACGGACTAACTTTTATGTTGGCATGACGGAAGGAGAACAGCTCTGTTTATAGTCCAAATACACGTATAGTTTTTCCTGCCCGCTCTCTCTTCACGCCCAGTTCTTTACCCCGCAGCGCATACCTTCGCTTTATCGCCGTGGCACTATTTTGTACGTAAAATAAAAGGTTCGGTGCGGCACAAGAATTTTAATAGTATCCGATTTGACAAACTAGTTTGAAATATAGTGCGCCGATAATGAATCGAGCGTGTCGTGTCGATCATTGACACATATTTCACTGATAAATACACATTGAATGAAAATGTTTGAGACGTTTAATATTCCATAGCAAAACGTGCTAATTTATCGCTAGTATGAAAGCAGAAACTAAAGTTACTGCTGTTTTCCTACGAGACGCGTATTCATTATCCCGTAGCAATTGCAGCTTTTCCTTCGACGTCCGTCAGGAACTTAAACGAGTTACCGTGCTCAAGGCATCGATTCACGTCGCAGGCAATGAATTACGTGAGGTCCATCTCGAAGGCGATATGCTGAATCGCTCACGATCGCGAGAGAAGTTAGCGTAAGCTCTGGATAGGTCACCCGCTGTTCGTCTGGCTTAGCGCGCAATATTGGTTACCGTCGACGTAATATAACATCTTGTAACATGAAATGGATCATAATATTGCCGATGTAATACGAGCCATCTATCTGGATTTTGCTTTCCGTGCGCGGTGGTTAATTTCGCGTGGAATTATATCCGAGCACGCTTTATTCCACGATGGTTACAGTTACGCGCGTTAACTCGTTCAAAACCCTAAAAGCCCGGGGAACATAGATCGGCCGTGGACTCAAAGGCTTCGTCCGCGAATGAGTTGTAATTCGCTAATGATCGCGTGCACCTCCCGCCCGTCAGCGGCATATACAATGCGCGATAGCGCCGGATAATATAAATGCCAAACTTTTCCGAGCGCGGATTTTGCGCGAAATTTATACCGAACTCGCCGATCGAGGCAATATGCCGGGATGAAAGGGTGGCTCGATTCGGTTTCAGACGTTTGATCCTGCACCGAACATGGATAAAGTTATAAATGAATTGAAATTTAATTCAGTTAGCGGAAATTACGAAACTTTATTTCGGAAGTGTTGGTCGTTGTCCTCAAGAGAGAGAGAGAGAGAGAGAGAGAGAGAGATATGGAAAGAAAGGGAGAAAGAAAGAGAGAGAACACAAGGGACAGCACACAAGAGAAAAAGCGGTATAAATATTTTTTCATTATTTTATCATATTTTGATCAATGATTAAAAGCTCGTACCATCAATTCTTTATCACTCCAATTAAAAGCTTATATTTTATTAGAAGTTCGTGTATACGCGATAGTACGAATACAACTATCTTTGAATTCGCGTGGATACTGCAGACACTTCCAACTTTCATAAAACAAACAAACTTTTTTGCGCCCTTTAAAGAAAGAAAATCATTATAAAATATTAAGAATGATACGATTGGTAATAATGCGTAGCAACAGCTATATACTGTTATACAAATCGGAATATGATACGCTTCGATAGTACCATTTTAGTGTTTCGTCAAAATGCAACGCCAGCAGACTGGTTTGACTGCGCATTTGCATAGAATTCCGGTGTAATGCAACTCGGTTGAGCGCAAAGGGCGCAAAACAGCGCCTCGACTCTATGCCCTTATTATAATGTATTCCCATCGGTCGGGGGTCGAACTCGCTCCTGTAGGACACGGGTAGGATTCAACGATGTAACGTTTAGCAGACGGAAGTCTCGTGGGGTTAGAGCGAGCTAGTTCCGGACGATTCCTCGCAGAACTATAAATACGACAGGAACGACACGACGTCGATTTCCTTCGTAGAAAACCGAATTTCCTCAAACTCATATATTCAAAGACTCCTTATCGAAGGCAAGATAAATACAAATGATAGAGATAAAATAACATGCATTTCAAGGCTAATTATGTTTTGTTCTATTTAAGAATACGTATATTTTAGCAGAATAACTTTTCAAATAATTTTTCAATAATCTTTCTCTGTATTCTTATGTTTGGTCTCGCGTTTGCTATTAACAAAAATGCTGTATATATCAGAATATCATAAATCAAATTTAAATGTACACTTTTTTGCAGAATAATCATAATCGATTTATTTCATTTCCCTATTTTATTTTATATTAAGTAATATTGTCGCGCAAAGAATTTCGATAAATGCAGTTCTTGTACAATCATCTAGCACCGGTACTTCTGATTTACTTCACTGTAAACACAGTTTAATTGCAACATGCAGTTTCAAAGTAGAGCAAATCCCTTTTCGTAAATAACCTAATATATAAACTCAGTCATACAGTTAGTCACGGAACCAAAGTTCATTACCAATCTCATTCATTAATTTATGTATATATATATTTTTTTCTTTTGGAAGAAGAATATCTAAACTTGTGTGCGCAACGTTATTTCATAGGTATTTTATAAGTTTTCATAACATGTATCAAAATAAATCAACTTAAGAAAAGGTCAAAGTGGAGCGTATTAAATTTGCAAGCTCGGAGATCTTCCGCAACATTTTCTTCCTTCTTTTCCAACAACTTGTCGTTTCCTAATCAAATTAATATTCTTTTTTACCCGCTTCTGCGAGACCGGTACGGCGCGCGGGGAGATCGGCTGAGGGGCGAGGAAACCTACCCTTAATTAGGTACGGTAATCACGAGAGCCGAAGGGAGCAAATCCAAGTTTGATTTACCATTCACCTGTTTTATCTAGATGCAATTATGCACCCCTCGTGTATATCGGGGAACTCGTATATGGGCGGATTATGCAGGGGGCCCATCATTCGCGGAACGGTGTATAGCAGGGGAGAAGGGGAGAAGGGGAGACGCAGGGCGAGAGGAGGGACTTTTCGCGTTTTGCGCCGTTCCTAACTCACGTACAGCTGCATAACTCCATTGTTGTATCGATTCGTACGCCGTTCTCTCGCCAGGCTTTCCGCTTCATCCCTTCGGCGAAGGGCAGCGCGATGGGTCGGAGAAGTTCGCTTTAACGAGCTTTCTCAAACTCGATTTTGACAACGCGGGGGAAAGGTTGACTTCGAAACGAAAAGTGCACGCCATGGAATAAACACTCGCGTAAGGCGTGTATTTTATGTTACGCACATATCTACACGTCCGCGCGGAGGATAGATGCTCGAGTCGATATTGTGGCGATATTGATAAACCGGAAAAACATTACAACCGCATAAAGTAAATATCGTAAGACTTTCATGTATTCTAAGCACTTTTTCTTGAAGACAGTTTTTCATAGCTTAATTACATTTCACTTTGAGAGAGAAAGAGAGAGAGAGGGAGAGGAAGTCGTCTAAAAAATGTACTAATTATGAACATTAAATTTAATAATTCTATATAGATATAAACTTTATAGCGAGAAGAGTTTTGACAATTTTGTGCTAAAAAATGTTTCACAGCACTTTAATATTTAATTAAGCACTAAAACTTTTCTTATAATTACTAATAATATTTTTCATTGAGAATAAACAATTTCTTTTTTTGTCCCGATTTAAAATTAGTTTTATATGCGAGGTGCTTCCACTCTTTTTTTTCAGTTTCAGAAAATGGAAATCCTCTCAGGGAGACTTCTCGTTCCCATCACGAAAGGTTGCATGCTTCGTTGACTTTAATTTTAGGGGACACGTCGGAAATATATTAAATATAGATCAAATTTGTGCAACCTAGGGAGTATTCTGATGGGAATATGATGACAGTGGTGAAGTCGGAGAATATTTTCCATCTTCGTAATATTTCGGGAAGTATTCTATACGTATCGATACCGATCCTATTTACTCTCTGTATATTAAGTTTGAGAACAAAGAACGTAAAAAATGCCTTAGAACTTTTATCTTAAACTTTCATCAATTTATCTGTTAGAAAGGTAATTATGCATTGCAATTGTTTAATAAAAATCTCAACAAATTTTTTAAGAAAAGAGAATAGTATGAAGTAACCTTGCCGGAGCATTTACAATATACAGACAGATAAAAAATATGAAACTTTTGATATATCCTATACACACACAACTTACTTACACCTATAATATCACCTATGTAACATCTTCATGTTTTTAGTTACACAGACAGATGATTCAATTTACCAATGTCCGGTTTACACAATATCTCGTCAAGCGGCCTACAGCTGACAAAAGGAGAGATACATCGGGGGCTTGACGGCAATCAATGCCGATAATTCGTCGCTGGGAAATAAAATTTGAACGAGGAAAGCGATTGCCAGAGAAACGACGAAAATCGCGAGAACGTCGCTGCTTCTATATACTTGATACGGCAATGACTTTTACAGAGAGATTGCGCGACTTTACAAACTCATTTAAAAAATATATATATATATATGATCAGTTTGATGTCAACGGTGGTTCTATATGCATGAATCTTTTTTTCATATAAAGAAGTAATATCGATTATTTGTCAATCAAGCGAAATAAAGTTTTTCGATATAGCAACAAGTATTTTTACATGTTACAAATTCTCTGAGATATTCTGCATGTTAGTATTTTTTAGACTTTTTTTTACTGATTACGCTTTTTCGACTAAGGGGACATTGAAAAATCACAGAGACGTCTTCGCGTTATCTCCACGATATAACGTATTCCGTGTATAATAAAAGATCACCACGTGCGGGTCGTGTGTGGGAACGGTCGAGATAAATCGGTGTCCTCGAAATTGCCAGGCGCGATATTTCGGTGCATCAAGGCTCGCCGACGTTTTTTCTCCCGTCCGAGATAAGTCGAGGCACTTTAAAATAATTCCGCGGATCCTCGGGTGACTCCTAATAGCTCGGAAGCGACGCGTCTCAAGAGACCTCTTACGCGTTGGCATGGGGACGTGCGTGATCTAGATTCCGGCGTATCGCCCTCGCACCCCCGAAAAAGAAAAGCGGAAGTTTCGACCCGGGTCGTATGCTGTAACGACGTCGCGGGGAAACGGCTCTCCAAAAGGCAGCTCGTAAACTCGTCGAGTTCGCCAAGCTCAAAAATTTCGGTTGCTAAATAGCCTGCCACGCGTCAACATCTCTCTCTTCTTTCCTTCCTAGAAGATTTCTTTCTATTTTAAAGGAATGAAGAGACAAGCTCGTGTAAATATGGAGTCTTCGTATATATAGAGGACTCCATATTTTACTTGTTACAAATTTATTTCCACTATATATTCGCCGTTTCATTCAATCTTTCTAAAATCTTTTCTTTTACATTTACTTTTTAATTTCAAATAAAATTAACATAAAATGCTATTGATATAAACAACTGTTAATTTTGTCTCTTTAAATAATCTGTTACTGTACTTTATATTTCCTGGAGCCTGGGGGATTACTTTCTACCTATTTTTTTGTTCAATCTTGCAGATCGATGTAAAGCCATGTAAAAAAATTATTCACGTTTCTCTCGCTTTCTCTTGCCTTCTCTTCTTTCGTATACCCTCAGCATCCAAATCTTACCGCTCGTCCTACTTCGTCCTCGCTTGCGTTCTTACTGGGAAACGAGCGATTAATGCTTCGCGAAAGTTACGGGCAGAAAACACACTTGTCGAGGAGAATAATGGCGCACGAAGAAAGGAAACCGTGAATACCGCGGCGCCGCGTAAAATAACGCTAATGTATCTTTATAACGGGCGGAAATCAAGTTTTATTATGACTCAAGATTCGCTCGAATATTCCGCCACTACCCAGCTTTAGTATAAACACGTCTTGTTATTATCTTTATTCCCTTTCACAAGGTGCGGGGGTTCGTAACTTTGCTGTATGGAATTGTTCGTAATTGTGAAGTTTAAATTATTCCTAAATACATGAAGCTCTCTCTTTTTCACGGATACTGACAAAATGCGTTAATTGATAAATTAATAAAACATTAAAATATGTAAATTCTGTTGAAAGAAGTACAGCTTTCGTACAGCTTTTGTATAAACAGTAAAAATAGGAGCAGGGACAATTGAATCTGTGCATGTATTCTCGAGTTAGAACGTAATGCAAGTAAAAAGAAGTAACGAACTTCGCTGAATAATCGGGGATAAAGGAGAGAAGACAAGAGGAACAAGATAGAAAGTCGAAATAGGAGAAGGAGGAAAGGGGCAGCGAGACAAAAAGCGAGCGTGATGTTAGAGGAAGAACTTAATATGGCGCCGCTCAACGTAATAGGCGAACCAAGCATCGACCCACCCCCTAACGGCTCGAAGAGAGGCAATTCTCTTTATTTCACAGCGTATAATTATATTAGGCAACAGTGACGTTCGTTCATTTCATAAAAGCAAAAAAAAAAATGAAAGGCTCGACTTCTCGGGATTTTAACGTCGGCGGGTCGAACGAGCGGACGATGTGCATCCTGGTGGAGCTTTTCATCGGATTGGAAAAACTCATGCGAGCCAATCGAGTGTGCCCCGCGTCGCAAATATCGCTCGCGATGTTTCTCGCGTTTCATGGATTGTTTTTCGTTTCTTCTTGCCGCGTGCCCGGCGAACAGTAATATCGACTGCGGAAAGCAGTTGATACTCGGCAGTCACGAGAAGGAGGGATCCCTTCGCATTTCGTTCTCAGACTTGATAAATCTCCTAATGTCTTTTTCACTCTTTCTCTGTTCTCCGATTTCTTGCGCTACATTTCTTCTTTCTTACAGTTTTCGCTGCATGTATCGTAACTGGTACGACAGTACTCTTTCTTCCTCAAACTCCTTCGCGCGATAAGTTTTGTCTGTATTGGATTGTTCTTACACTGACATATACCACAGTGCATTAACTATATATATATATATATATATATAAATTTATATAATTGTAAATTAATTTCTTTTACCACTATCACGTTAAATAATTTATTGAACACAAAAATTGAATAATTATTATATATAGTTAAAAATATATAAAAGTTCTAAAGGTGACCGAAAAAATTTTCAGTGCTATCTATACTTAATGTTTCACGTGAACTTCGTCTAACAATGCATCTATTTTCGGTTATTTATCTTGCCTGGATTTCGAAAGTCATCTGAGAATAACTTTCTCTGAAGTGCTGTTTGAGGAAGAAAGCCCGCGAGCTTTGATCTCGCCCCTTGAGATCCTCAGAATTGTACGAGTAAATAAATATCCTGGTAATTCGATGCGAGCCCATTAAGAGAAAAACAAAAGAGGACCGAATAGGACAGAGAAATTTTTCCGGCAGATAATTGAAATTGGAGACGCATTACGCTCTTTCGCGTACCCAGCCGGAAACGTACTCCGCTTTCCGTGCAAGTACAGACTGTGCAACTAGCTAACAATACTTTTAGAAGTTTCTAAATATAGCGATAGAACGAAACAACAATCCGTTAGTTTCTCTCGTCGCGCACTCAGTTTTATATTACTTATAATCTCTTAAAATATACGTTTCCATCAATTCGCTGCTTTTGTTTACTGTTCATGAAGTTTTCTGTTATCCCATCAAACAAACAGGAAACTGTCCTTCTTTATCTGTCCGCGGTAGTGCCACGAACAGAAAAATTGCGTAACTGCATTTTCTAATTGGACAGTGTTACGTAATAATGAGTTAATTCACAACAGCAGTGTTTTGAGAGAGTAATAAACGCGAAACTTTAATAAATTATAAAATATTAACATTTTATTTCTTTTTGTTTTCTGCTTGGTTTTAGTAATATCAGAGGCTTGAATCAGTTTTGTTTGTTAGTATAAAAAATTTAACAGAACAAATATATAGTCACCCGAGCCAACTTATTTGTTTTATTTTATTTATTTCGTTTGATTTTTATCCTCTTTCCTTTTTATCTTCTTATCCTAATAGATTAAGCGATATTTTGTCATTTTGCACTAAATACGCGAGTTATCGAATTTGATTCGTGCACAGTGGGCGACTGTAAGACATGCACCTGACATAATATGTGCTCAATAGAGGCATCGCGGCGCGCATACAGATACGCGAAATGTACTGAGACGTAATTTGTGGATCGTTGCGTTAGCATCAGCATTTAAGCGACGTTTTCGGAAATTACCGCGGCATGTAGCTCGCGCAGGTGAGGAGGTTTTTGCATAAATTGTAATTAACATACCATCAATTATGATTATGACGGACACGCGTGTGACAAGGCAGATTAATGTTTATGGGTAGCGAGCTTTATGGTCAAGAGTAATGCGAGGCGCGCAAGGTGCCAAACTGGAAATTAGATCGCAGCGCAAAGGATTTACGGTAGCCGGTAACATCAGGTAACAACGGTGTAACACTTACTGTGAAATTAATGCTAAGCCAGCAATCTCTGTTGTACGTAATGTATATGAATGTTACATGAAATATACATACATAGACCTTATAATATGTATACTTTGTCAACGCTGACATATTATCATTATTTTACACATATAATTTTCAATTTACATACCGTAGATATAATTCTTAACATCTTGTAAAAATAATGAAGTTTAAAACTCATTATGTATTCCATTAGTATTCACAAGGATGATAAATAAGAAAATAAATAAAAGCCGTTATTAAATTATGCAATTGTATTCATGTTGAGAGTTTTGTATTAATTGCTGAATTAATGTCTACGTGAGCGGTTCAATGATTTATATAGATTAATATTTTATATCATATATTACATGTTTTTGATGAATTAAAAATAGAGCTGCTTGTAAAAATTAACGATCGGGTCGATGGTCATCGGATGCCATCAGCTTAATGACCGACGCGCGTCACAGTCGATAAAACCGACAATCAGGCAGGGGACAAAGTTTATCGCGTATTGACAATATTTTACAATAAAGAGGTGATATACGGGGGATTTGGTTTATATTTAAAAGTTTGACCGTTATGGGGCACGCGGTAGCTATTCTTATAGAACGCAAAGTTAAACCCCACATGAAGCTCATAGAGAGAACGGCGCTTCTACTTCTCGGTTCCACACACTAACGTGCTTTATAGTTCATCTACATTGGATACCATGGGGTGTTATTAGAACTTTTCAGTCGTATAAATCTGCGCTCGCGATGATACGACTTCCCGCAAGGATATTCTCTAAGCCGTCGTAAATAGATCCCTTATAAAAATGTACGCTAAATGACTCGCAGTTTTTCAATCTCAATAGATTTCTTTACGTAAATGTTTATATATATATATATATATATATATATATATATATATCTACATTGATAAGCTGTAAATTATTTAGTTTCCAGATGCCAGGATATATTTAGGTAGATACTAGAAATACATGGCGCTACATATATCTTCGATTATATTAAAAAATATGAAATAAATCAATTAAATTAATAACTCGGTGTTCAGTGATCCCACCATAATGATTTCGCTATATCGATATGTTGTAACTGTATTCGATTTCTTTCGATAACAGCTGAGAAATAATCGTAATAAATCTCCGTCGTTAGCGAGATAATATTACGAGAAATTAGGATAATAAATTTCTTTACACAAATGCCTATATCTATATTGATAAGTTATAAATTATTTCATTCTCAAATATTTAGATATACTGGAGATATATGTATCTCCAATTGTATTAAAGTTTAAAATAAATCAATCGAACTAATAACTCGGTATTTAGCAATCTCTCCCGTAGCGATTTCAAGATATCAAATACATTGTAACCGTACTCCCTGAGAGCTTTCAGTAACAGCTGAGAAATCGTAATAAATCTCCGTCGTTGGCGAGATAATATTGCGAGAAGGTGAGATTCACGTCCGTAGCGCATATCCGAGAATTTGAGAGCGAATGGCAGGGATTACGGCGCGCGGCCACACGCTTTGAAACTTGGTGGTTTTAAGGTGCGCGCGCGGCGCAAGAGACGTGTCGACCAAACGAATGGTCTTCCTGCTCGCGGAAGCATTTCATGCAAATTTGTCCCAGTGCGATGTCACTCGTACTTTCCAGTCTGCACTGGTAACCAGTGACCTACTTTCCGTTTTCGCGCCCTTCTCAAGAGACGTTCGTTCTTTGCACATACAAAGCACATGGGACTCCTCCTAACGTGTAGCCTGCTGGAGCGTTACAAATAATTAAATATTAAATTATACGCGGTTACGTCAGCGAGAAAAAGCGTACAGCTTTAAAATAAGCGTATCTGGAGATACGAAGCGCGAATTTAATTTATATCGGATTTCAATACATTTTTGTATCTCATTTAACAATTGTTATGTAAAGTATGTGAATAAAACATGTGAAACATGAAATTAACTGAGAAAATAGAAAGTTCTATCTTTTAATTATATACTCTCGCTGTGTTGCATTTCGTTATTTTCGTTTTCACTTTCATTCTCATATTTCACGTTCGTATATACTCTCATGGCGGGGCGTGCGTGCATGCGCGGCGACTTTCAAACTCCGAGTTACTCCATTTAGCCACGTCACTAAGAATAACCTGCGGCTTTTACGAGTATGTCTCGAAAAATTTTTCGCATGCATAGCGAAATGAAGCGCGGCAGGTGCGAAACGTCGCGAAGAGTGCGCACGTGCGCGTATCTACTGCCGAAAATACTGCTGATCGTATCGCGCCGTGTCACGCGAACCACCTGGATTTTTATTAACGTACCGACATTACGACGCGCACCCTCTCGTCGCGCCCGTATTCTTTTTTTCCCCTTCTACGGGTGCCACGAAGTGCGTGTGTGGCGATCTAAAATTAGGATGATACGTTTCCCACGTCCCTATCTGCCGGTCAATTACCACCCTCGTCGAGTGGCACGATAAGGATTCTTTGGCTAATTGCAGCGGGGGAACAGGCGAAGTTAACGTGTCACCATTTTATAGCTGTCGCTTTATTCTTCGCTTGCGTGGCCCGAATTCACGCCTTTGTCGTACTTACGTCTACGCACGCGTGTGACACCGCTAACCAATAAATGCTTACCGTTTGAAGCGTACGCGCTTTATCGCTCGGGATTATCTGTGATGGATTTTCGGATATGTAACTGTTTAAAAACTCGTGTACTCAATTTTCATGCAGCGATCGTTCTGTATCGCGAAAACAATTTGAATATCCCATTTGTACGTAACGCACGATATTTGGATTTAAAACGACGTTATAGAATATTTAGACGGATAAGCGCAGCTAGGAGAAAAATTGCCTCTCATAGATACAACGAATTGTATTCTATACATTCTATCTTTTCAGTTCCTCTCGTGAGCTTAATGAGTAAATCTCTGTGTCCCCATTACAAATGGTAATGTCCGCCAACATTACTTTTTAATACTTCTTATCTCTAATGTTTCTAGTTGTAATAGCATTGAATTCATGATGAGATGCATAAGCAAATCGCGTAATTTGTTTCTACATAGCTTCTCGAATAATGCTTATTTTTTATCTTTCTTTTGTCCGCAGCTAAGGCCCCATATCTATAATCGTTATTATGAATAAAACCGTATAAGATGAGATATTCAGAATAAAGTTTTGTATTTTGAAATGTAAGTGGTTTATTAATCACTTTGATTAGAAACAAACTGAAAGTGTTCTCTGAAAGTGTTCTCGTAAACGAAAGTATTATACGATTTCCCACAATGTTACAAACGCGACAAAACGGTTATCAGATTTCATTTTACTTCAGCTCAAATAATATAAAGCTAAATTATGTAGTAATTAAAGATGGATATATGTAAAAACATGTTACTTCTCACTCTCACTTCAGTCTAAAAAAGATGTCACTCTAAAGGACAAATGAAGTAGATAACAAATTTGTAAAACGCGGCGCGAGATATATTCGAAGTTTTAGAGAAATAATTATCTCTTAAATATCGCAAAATAATATTATTTTCATCAAACAGCAGTCTTCAAGTTTTATACCGATAAATAAAATATCTGCCTTGAAAAACTGCCATCAGTTCATGAGTCGTTGATCGTGGAATTGACATTTATCATCACTAATTGGTATGAAATGCTCCAGCAATACTTTTCTTGATCGCGTTTCAGTGAATAAGAACGACTGTGCGTTACGACGCACAGAGCGACTCACACAGCAACCTGTTCATTCAAGTGATGCCGTAAAAATAATATAATAGCATAGCCCTTGCTATGAAACAGCGCGCCGCGTCGAGACGAAAACAAGTGTCGTATGTTAACAAACTCGTCGCTGCTACGAAATATGTTTATTTCGTATTATATAATATAAAAATAACGTTAAATATTCTCTATTCCTTGTATTTCAAATCAATACTGATAAATACTGTTATCTCATGTTCCGCAAATTATTTTATTATACATATTCGCGAACTCATCTTTTATTAGCTCTAAGATTAACTTTGTTTATTAACTTTGTCTATTACTAATAGCAAATTTTTAATGTTATACACGCAAATTATTATTTAATTCTTTCTTTTAATAAAAATTTAAATGATTGATTAAATCTTTTATTTAAAACAAATTATTAAATGTAATGCTTATTTAAGAAATAAAATTTATCTTTTGTTCTAATAAAAAATATTTATGCAAATAAATTTATTATTCCTACTTTTCTTTTCTTTTGACAAAGTTTTAATTAAATTTAAATAAGACGAATAAAATTGTGCAACATTAATAAATAAATAATTGTAATTTTAATAAATCAAGAAAATAAAATAAAAATTATTGCGAAAAATGCTTATTCTAATTTCTTTCGTATTTGATTCAAATCATGCAATTTCTTTTATTCTCTCTCTCTCTCTCTCTCTCTCTCTCTCTCTCTCTGTCTTTTACAAGACAAAAAATTGTGTGAATCATTATAATAATATGTTAATTTTTATAAATACTTTATAAAAATACAAGAAGATTAATAATGTATTCATTTCTAGCTCACAACTTTATCACAAAAAAATCACGCAAAAATTTTGTGTTGCCTAAACAGAGGAAGCGACGAGAATACACTTCGCGAAAAAGAAAAAAAAACATTTTAAATTTGGCTTCGTGAAAGGCGCGCTGCTGAACGAGGCTCGATTCGGTAGGGCGGATGGAAAGTTTAAGAGGAGGAGAAGCCCGAGTCTCGCGCGCAAATTGAAGCTGGGATTAAGACGTCGGGCGAGATTAAGGTTTCCATGTTGATTAATTTAAATAGTTCCGCCGTCGCTCCGCGGAGAGACAAAAGCATACCCGTAACCATAGCAGCACCGAGCGGCCGGGGTACGTAGGGGAAGGATGCATGGTAAACAACTTACTTTTCACAGTGCAGAGGCGACCTGGAGAATTAAGGAACGTAATACAGAGTTAAACGAAGCGCACTTGAGTGTCGACCTGCTTTAACCGTGAATTTGTTCGGATTGAGATGTATTCCTCCATTTTTTTTCTGTCATTTACATCTAATTTAACATCTCTCTGGGACGCAGCAGGAGTTACATATATTTTCATCATTAAACGCAAACAACGGAAAACGTAAAGAAATATGTATCATGAGAAATCAGGTTGCAGTTGAAATAAAAGATAAAAGATTGAAAGGAAGGGCACTTATACGTTCCAGTACTCTTTGAGTAATAAATTTCTTGAGGTCTTATCTACGTTCACCATAATTCTACCGTCACCGGTCATCTTGCTCTGTAAAACACGCTGCCGATATTTCAAGGAAAATGTAGCGAATTTTTTTGCGTTTTACGCTCCGTAAAAAGAAATTATGCTGTCAGTGTGTTCTTTTAGTCTCTTAATTGATCAGTTTATGAAACTGACTACAGATCTTTCGTGTTTTTTCTATATACTTTTACAAACATGCAAAAATTTAAAATATTTTTAAAACCTTTTAAATATTTGATACTAGAAAAAAGAAAAATAATAAAATCATATTTAATTAACTTCCAAAATTAAATAATTTTTTATATAAAAAATATTTTGCAAAAAAAAGACTCACTAAAATAAATAGTTTTTAGGTAATGGATATTGACAATTAAAAAATGTGCAAAATTTATCTATTTTAAGTAATAGTCATTATAGTCAAGCGCAGTTAATATTTTTCTGCAATGATATGTTGTGATAGTTTATTTTTTTTGCAGAAATCATAATACTAATTGTGTTCACAAAAATAATCTTGATATAATTTCGAAAATCTTTTTTGAAAACGGTACTAATTTTTTTACGGGCATCAACAATGATCGCTATTTCGATCGATTCTATAATTAGAAACCGATAGGAAAAATAGTAAGGCAAGAAAAGATAAGATGGAACGTTCAGAAGAAAAATAAAAAGATAGAAAAACAAGTCTTTATCGCCGGTCAAGTGTAGCGAGTGTCTTTTTTAATCACGTTGTTGCAGTTAATAAGCGATAAATACTATAGAAAAGCGATTGTCTTCTTTCGCGTATTATCATCCGAAACACGACGAAGACCGTATCCGTTTATTCTGACTAGGAAAAAGGTAAAAAACATATTACTTTCCTTTAATAGATATATAAATCAATATCAAGCTTGTGATGTCTGTAATGTACTATAAAAAGAGGAAAAGATAAACTTACAAAAATAATGACTTAATAATGATTTCTATCGCATTCTCGATTAATAAATAAAATTTATTATTTTATTTATAATCTTTATTATTTCGCAGAGATAACGGAAAAAAGTAAAAGCTAACAGCATAAATTTCTACATCTTGAAAAGTTAAAAGTGACAGATTGATCTATATAGGTAATTGACATATTTCTGAAGTAAAATTATCTGCTAAAGTGTACGCGTATTTTAACCGCTCAATATCGCCAGAGGCGATGTTAAATGAGTAAATATAGAAACCGTGCTAAAAGAATTTATTTGATCTTTCCGAAATATCGAGTGCTATATTTTGTACTGGGAAAAAGTTTGCGATTTTCTGTGAGCACCGAGCTATCGTGATCAGTGTTCTCGGCGGATTCAGTCGTTAGCAGTCTTTAGAAGGAAGTCGGGGTAAGGCGTAACGGATGGAGGACGAGTAAAAGGAAGGATGGAACGAGGGAGGAAACTCTCTTTCGCTCTCTCGGACAAGGGCCGCGCGTGTTCTTTTAGCCGCGTTGCCTCAGCAACAGAGTACCTTCCGTCTCGCTGACCTGCTGTTTCCGGTGACACCGATGGCCCTTCCTTCTCTCGTCATTTTGCCGAGACTGGTACGCGCTTTCTCTCGAGGAGAAAAAAAAAATTATTCGGCCGACAGTGAAAAACTGCGAAAAGCGTTAAGGGTCGATGCTATTATCGTTCGGAAGTGACGGTATCTTTCGATTAAATTTTCCTATTTCTGTTAGTCAGTTCCTGACGTAATGGTCTCGTATCCTTTATGATTAAAGAGATCACGTGATCACCGTTAACAGATCGCTGCAGCAAATTGCAGCGATGATATGTCAATAGAATGCCTCGTATATACCGGGGTTGAATTATCAAACAAGCAAGCTTTACATGACGGTAATAATGTTGTCTTATATCCAAGTACTTTGCCTAGGTATTATAGGATTCAAAATAGCAACGCTATCGTGCGACGTAAGTATAGAATGAGATCGATACCCCTGAGTAGAGTTCAAGATCCTCGAGAAAAGACCGACGAACTCGCGTGACTATCTATGAATGCGTAATGCGAAGCAAGAATCTCGTGTCAATCACTACTAATAAGTTAATTAATATTACCTAAGCTATATACGAGACAGATAATCGTATGCATCGCTGTACAAATATAATTCGAGAGAATTTAGGAAATCAAGAATGATAGCGAACGGATTAATTCCGCCGAGAGAGCCTCTTAATACTGGCATAGGACATAAATCGGATAATCCAAGCTGCGAGCGATGTTTCATAAAACATCGATATCATTTTATTATTCATATAATCATATCGTATAATTGCGTGATATCTAATTTAAATTCTTATATGTGATAGACTATTGAAATGACGCTTTTTGCGAGAACGCTACATAATTAACGTGACCGTACTATTTCTGAATTGCTCCTGTGCTTTTTT
Organism: Temnothorax longispinosus; assembly: GCF_030848805.1. NCBI lineage: Eukaryota > Metazoa > Arthropoda > Insecta > Hymenoptera > Formicidae > Temnothorax > Temnothorax longispinosus. The sequence continues at coordinate 2,377,905 of NC_092363.1, read as the reverse complement.
TCGAAAATTTAATTACGAATAGAAATATTTTTATCGTATACTTATAAAATCATATAAAATAAAATCACAATGTGAGATATCAGCTATATTAGTATGGCGAAGTCGCTCAGAAACATTCCGCGTGCGAGCGATGAAATATGAATTGCGGCACGTAGTGGGCCATTACTTGCTTGAGAAAAGAAAGTAGGAGGAATGCTGAGGGACGGTAATGAGGTAGAATAAAGAGCGAACTAATTCGAAATTTCGTGCGCGTCACCGACGGCGATCGACCGGCACGCTTGGCGTGAGAAGAGACGGAGGAGCGAAATGGAAATGCCTGGGACGGGGCCTGTTCAACATTCTAAATATTTTAAAAGTTCAACTCATTTGAATTGGAACATCTTTAAACGTGTCTCTTTCTCTACCTCCCGCCTTTCTCTCAACTGCCTCCCATCGGTTGGGATCGTCGCGGAGTTCTCTGTACTTATCGCGTTTTCTTACTGCGCTCTTGGCCGTCTTCTCTTCCCGACCGATTGATTTAGACTCTCGAAACTTTTCGCACTCGAGTTTTGTCGCGGAGACATTCCCCGTAATCGCGAAGAAAACGGCCTCTACTCGTTTAAGTCGCTCGTATGCGTAAAAATCATCATCGAGTGCAGAATGCATTCAATGATTTGTATATTTATGTAGTGTCAAACGTTACAAGTGTTAAAAGTAATTTCGTCAGATAATTGTCAATAAATTCGGTGATTTTGTCAAAATTATATCTTTGACTTTAATCATGTGAAACCGTTAGTTTACACAACGATAATGAAATCTGCGAGGCGCGATACATGATGGTCGAAAACCATCGAACGTCACGATGTGTTCACGGTTTCAGAACGAATCAGTCGCGGGCCATCGATTCTTTGTAGCTACTAGGGCTTAATTCAACCACGTAAAACCCAGCCAGCGGGTAAAACCGATAAGGCTGACCGATTTGCTGCTCCAGCGAGAAAAATCCGCTTACTCGTTCGCGCCCTTACGGGAATCTACGCTATGTTATTCCGGTTGGAATATGGATGTGCCACATTTGCGAGTCGCACGAGAGAAAGAGAGAGATAGAGAGAGACGACGTCGCACATTCGCGTATACGAATTGGCGAAATTCGCGGGAGGCGTACTAACTCACCTGGTCACGGTTGGCGTGGAAGCGACCCCCGGGGATCGTGCTGGATAACTCCGTGGACTTCCTGACATCAAGTACTCTGCAACACACAGCGAAACGTTTGTCCTTAATGCTCTGCTGCATAAAGTCACACTCGGCAATCGAGTAGCGCATCCGTCTTGCACCGGTTAACGGCAATACAAACGCCGCTTTCCAAACTACCATCCGCGAGCAACCACATGATGTGCGATTACAAACACCCGCTGACGCCTTACTCTATCAGCGCTGGTGTAACAATCTCCGCTCAAGACACATTGCGATACGAGAATTTCGAGAAAATTAAACGCAACATTTCGGAATTTTAATAATTAATAATAATCTGATAATGGTTATCTAACGATAATTGGACTAACAGATAATTAGCACCAAAATTATGTTCTTCAATTAATCCGACGGTAATGCTAGATATTCCCTGCATCATTCTGCGCTAAAGTATAATGTAGCGCGAACACAGAAATTCTTCGATACATTCCGAGCGCGGCGTGTTCCAATTTTCTGTGCATTTGATTCATGGCTGTTGCATACTGCGGCATTTCGCTGAAACATATGCCGCCGTAACTACTGCTTAATTACTTAGACAGGTAACAGGATCTGCGGCGGACACAGATATTCCTCTACTCTCGGCAACTTGACCTGTGTCATGCGACGAGATAATTGAGTTTATTAAACGTAAGTTGTTCTCGTATTCGCAAGTGCTTTAACCCTGTTTCGAATATAGTGTCTGCGGAATTATTTAAATGTAACGATCAAAACGGATGCGTACTTACAATTGTTTCTAGTTATGTCTTATGTTTTTAAAACATATTGTGAAAACGATCGATATAAAGGTAAAAATTGGAGATTATGTCAACAGAATTGACGAAGCATTTTAATTAATTGAAAACGTTAAGGGTTTGTGTCGAAGATGTGTGGAGTACGCGAACAGACAAATCGGAAGAGTGATAAGTGCAATCGTCGAGACGAATTCGTAGAGGTCCTGGTATCAACGAGTAGCGACGCGCGCGCATGCATAATTAATTTTCAAACTTTCTTTCCTGCCCGATGGCAGGCTGACGTTGCCATTCGATTTAGTCTTCGTTCGCCGTGCGTGGTCTCCGGTCTGTCGGTTCGTAGCGTCATGCATATTCTAGTTGATGGGTCGTCGCGAGCTGCCTTCCTTTTATCTGTATAGTTAATGCGTTCATGACTAATGTAACCGTCAGTAACGTCCTGCTATCGACCGCAGTCGTCTGACGCTCTCGTCTTGGTCGCCAGCATAAGATAATCGCTAAATCTCTTTATCGGATAATGCTTAATTCTCTCTCTATCCGTAAACGTCATCGACCGACGAATTATTCCGAAACATTTAACTGTTGTATACGCGTTCGTATTGCGTATAGTTGGTTCTTATTATATACGCGAAACATGTAAAATGATATCTCTTCCCATTGATAACTCCACACAAAGATAATCAACCGGGATGTATTCTATCTTTTAACAGAAACGATAACAAGCTCTTTTTGTCGAACGATTGTAACGCAAAACGAATATCTTTTCTGCGCTGGAAGAGAGATTTTCGCACAACGCGAAAATTGGCTATTGAATCAATAACGAGGCTGAATATAATGGGAGTTAGTGAGTGAGTCTAGAGGAAGCGGTTGCCAAATAAAAAATAACAAGGATAGTTTGTTCGTTCGTTTACTTTGATATACCGACGCTACATCGGTTTTGGCCCATAAGATTCTTCTAACCACCGCTTTCGCCCTCTTATTTCTACAGCAATTTGTCACTGTCTACGCCCCGAGGATCTTTACTTTATACACTGGATTCTAAGTATAACTCACTACGCACTGATAAGGAGTATCGTTGTATTGTTTTATACCGATTTCTGTGTTTTATATATTTATGATAAAGTATTAAATCTTTTTTTCAATATAACAAGTCTCTGCTGCAAATCGAAGTGTTTTAATTAATACACTTTTGTATAGTCACTTTTTAAACGTTTAGAAAACGTATTCAATATAAAAACACATAAAGCGTTTTTCAAGCGTTAAACGCATAGTATAAAACACTAAAACCGAATTAAAATAAAATTAATCGAAAAACTTATTAATCGAAAAAGCGTTTAAACTATTTAAAATAAACGTTTAAAAAGTGACTACAAAAAAGTGTATTAATTAAAACAGTTCGATTCGCAGTGTGTATTCGAATCCTACAACTGTCTAATGTTTAATCGTAGCTATAATGCAAAGTGCGGCAATTTGTTTGACGGCGTACGCACGAAAGAGGTAAACGCGTTCGCGTGAAGCTGTTATCGCGGCCCAGCATTATCGATAAACAGCACCGGTCCAACCTTAGACCGGGTTCGTTACCGGAATCTGGGAAACGGGATCGGAATCATTGTGTCATCGACACGGCCTTGCCATTCGTCACTCGCAAACCTCAAAGGCTCGCTTGCAATACACAGGATGTAACGTTTCCTTTGTAATTCTGAGCATAAATTGGCGCGTGTCAGATGCGAATGAGTCGATTCCGTTGAACCGCGCGCATTGGTAGGTGGATAGGTTTAGGTACAGAAACCTCTATCGGTCGGAGAGAGTCCTGACAGCTGGGAGCACAAAGCGACGGGTTCATTCTCGCAGGGCGAGAGGTTGGTTGCCAGGCTGCCGAGGCTTAGCAGCCATGCCAGCTACCGTTTGTTTCGTCCGGTAGTCATGGTGATAACACGGAGAAGGTGGGCGCAACTGATCGAGGGTTCTCCGATATCTCGCATATTTTCTAGCAGCCACCCTCTCGGCGAAAGCGACGCTCCTGGCTCGCTGGACCACCCATCGAGAATATTAACGCCCACGAAGGGATGCGCCGCATGCCTCTGTCGGGGTACTTTCGGAAGAAATAAGCTGTGCCGAGTTACAAGCGCGAATGCAGCGAACATATCCCTCCGACAATACCATTGGAATAAGAGTAAGTCATCATTGTGTGAGGATTTACTATGTATATTTTCATATTGACTTTTCTAAGAAGACAATAATTCTTCTTATATAAGTACACTAACAACGACGCAAGGATTTCTTTTTATCGTGAAAAAAATTAAGTATGCTGACTATGTTCAGATTTTAGATAAATTTTATAATTTAATTATTAAATATATATACACCTATGCTCTCTCTCTCTCTCTCTCTCTCTCTCTCTCTCTCTCTCTCTCTCTCTCTAATAGAAAATTTTACAAGATTATTAAAAATATTTTACAAGCACGGTTTATTATAATTATTTATAAAATAAAAGGCGATTAATTTAACTATCATTCATTATTACAAAGAAGTTGTGATACAATTTCATCAATCTCTCTTCTATTATCTGGACTTTCTATACATCTTTGTGCGGAACACAAAAATTTTTTTATATAAGCATAAATATCCTTATCGAAGTTCGACGAATGATGCGATCAAGTTGGTAATGAGCGATCATTATCGTGATCCTTAAGAGAGATTTCAATTTCTCCTTTATATAGTCGTTCTGAAGATACTTTCGAAGTCTTCCTTCATTAGTATTTGTTTCGGCCGATTTTAGAAAAATTCTCTCCGAAACGAGCCGCGCGTCGGCAGGGAACGATCGATTACGTTCTATCTACGGGAACTGAAGTCTGGCCGACCCATCTTTTGCTCGAAAAAGTGTCATTATCTGCTAATGGCGCGGCAGCAACTAGGTTGATGCGCTTGGTCGGTTAATGATGTGACTTTCGCATTTTGCCGATAGACTATACCAATTTTATCTACGTCCTCCGATTTTACCTGATGTCCTCCCGGAGATTCGCGAGCGCCGCGACCGCCCCTCCCCCTCCCCGGACAACAGTTATTTAGGGGTTAACGGGATGCTGTAGTGCCAGTAATTACCGACATTTTTTTGAAGACACTAAACTTTGAATTGGCTTTACGGAATTGAAAAAACTTTTTTACAGAATTAAAGTACGCACAAAAACGGATTGCGTTGCAGTCGATTTTACATCAAAAACGAAAAAAAATAGAAAAATTATAGTTTTGTTATCGATTTCTGCGGTCGACTCGTGACAACATTTGCTGCACATAAAAATTTAGACTTTGTACGTATAAAATAAGCATACAGCGCACTCGGGATTACAAAATAGAACAATGTTGTGCTTTCAGAAATGAGCTTAGAAGCTTTAGTATAAGAGAAAAATTTGTCTAAAAATCTCATATGTATATATGCGTGCGGAGTAGTATTGTGTGTAGCGAGAGATCAAACAAGCAGCAATCAAACAAGGACAGATGTCATTTCGTTAGACAAAGACAGATATAGAGAAAACAAAATTAGAAATGTTAACATTATCGACATATCGAGGAAGTTCGGCCGTCACTCCAGCATCCCCTTAAGGTCGTTTTTATTGCCGCACTGCATTCTTATCGCGTTACTTCGTTACTTTCAAAGGTCTATTCGCTGCAAGGCAAAATATCTCCGGGAACTACGCGAGAGACATGTGTGTCCGCGCGAAATATCCTCGTGTAAGAACACCGCCGACCTAAATACGTCGCCGTCAGAACATCGTCAAAGAGAAACGAGCATTATCGCGGTAACGATAACTGGATTGGAAATTACGTAAGCGGAATTAAGTAAGCAATGTAAATCCCATCGCGATAATCTTTTCCCGCGCTCGGGACGCTGATAGAACGTGCCGATTAATAGCCGAAAAGCGTGCAATTTAGATCGGGTGATATCCTCGGATCGAGAAGGGCTTTTCTTCCTCGTAATCGAGGATGTACCGATCTGTTCTTTACTTAATCATCGTACACGGCTCTCTTAACGAAGACGGGTGAGGGATGTTTCTGGTTGAAAACTGGACGTCGAGTAGGGACGATCGAATAAGATCATCAGAGATAAAGACGACTAAAGAAAACAAGAGTGATAACGAAAGTGATAACAAAAGTGATAGCGTGGGAGTGACAGGGCGTAGTTAGAGCGACAGCCAAAAAGGGCCAGTGAGTGGTGGTTGCAGAAGGGGTAGAAACACAGTTAGAAAATGGAATTTGAAGGTGAGTCGAAGTGAGGCGAGGCGAGGCGAGACGAGACGAGGATAGGGGCGAAAGGCACGTAAAGACAAGAGAAAAAGATCAGAGATAGGTACGTAAGTCCCTGGATGGAGTGGATACAGTTGAGTCTGAGGGTTTCTTGGTTGTTGGGTGTTTGGCTGTCGGCCAGGGAATCTCTGGAGCGCGACGGTTACCTTTTTCTCCGTCGGGAGGTCTCTTCGACCCTATACGTATACCACGGTAAGCGTACCGTCTTTTCAGAATGTCAACTGTATAAGGGTTACGCGAGTGTGCGGGTGTGTGCGAGCGTATACCCGATATGTGTCGCCGGAGGTGCGGTGTCACAGTCCGCACTTTCGAAAACTCGTCTACTCTAGATCTCTATACTCTAGGTCTAGACCGGTACAACCCTCCCGCGTTTTATTACTCATATTCCATTTGACCTTACACCTTGCATGTTGTTTAACTCCGTGTAACACATTGCGGTCATAAATAAAAATTGCATCGCTCATGCGCTCTACGTCTGATGCGGCTCCTTGATTGACTTTCCCTATTCTTTTTTATATCGCACATTTTTTCGCGAATGAATTCTCGGAAATTATGATATATTGCGAAATGAAGCTATATCCTTGTACGAGCGCAGAAGCATGTTTTTGTTTCTCGGGCAAGATCAATGGCTTGCGCTCTATCGCTTCGCGTTATGCGAAAAATCAAGGGAATAACTTTTTAATTTCTTCCGCATCGCAGACCAGCCGTCCGTATTGTTTCGCTCTCGGCTCAGAAGATTGAGCTCTGTTCTACTACGTGTTCCGTGCAATCATCTATCATCTGTCCGTGCAAGTCGTAAGTTTTTTCATTCACTCCGCTTTCCGATACCGCATGTTGCAACATACATTCTTATATCGCCAAAGCGTATATAACTATATACTGTGAGTCATAAACCATAAACGTTCAGACTCTCGCAGTCGCGATCAAACGGTTTCGCGAGGACGCTCGATTCTTTACGAAAGTAAAGTATTCCGTATGCTAAAGAATATCTCCAGAGATTGAACTTAGGAGAAGGTGCATAGTTCGCATTTTGCTAAGACATAGTTTACTGCGTTCGAGAATAAGAGAATGTTACGTTGTCGATTTCTGCTGGTCAAACCTAATTCGAAATTCGATATCATAATGTACCGGACGACTTATCGAGAGATCAGAATTGCTCGCAAACAAAGCGTAAGTTGTGTACAGAGATAAAACAAGGTAAAGCCAATATCATAAAGCAAAGCGTATATACGTGCATTTCTTGACACTCAACTGATGTATAATCAAGAGGTGCGAGAATACGAACGGTGGGTAAGTGTGCGTAAACATAAGGGTTGATTAACGATAATGGCGATGTGGGACAATTTCCGATAGCCTGTCTCTCGATCGCGCGAGGGATATTTTAGCACAGGGGGGAACGGACAAACTGTCGGCACATTGTGCAACGTTACGGACGCCAACCCACGGGACGCTGGACGTCGAAGGTAATCCAGGGGGATGCGTGCCCGAGAATTCTGATCAGCGCTTTACCTCTTATAGATCCCGCCAATGTGTTATTACTGTTAACACCTCTACTTCGTGTAATACCGCGTACATCATTGCTCCGACGACAACGGCGCCCACGATCTCACAATCCACGGACGTTCGGTTTCGATGATACGCCAATAGATGCGGCCGTCATTATTGCTTTCATTCCAGATGTCATACACGTGCCAGGGCTGTCCGCGTTGTTTTAAACGGGGAGATAATACTTGCAAGATATCGCGCGAGGACGACAGGAACTGTGTATTCTCGAGAATATATCGCGTTCTTCGCGCGTGCCATCACGCGGATTATAAAGGAAAATTTAATTTCCCCCGAGCGTCCCGAATACAAGAATAGAATTGTAAATAATTGTGAATCGTTACGTTTCATCATGTTTTTTAATGTGCCGTTATTTCGTCAAAATTACACTCTGGCAGTGTTGAGTCCAGTAATACGCCGTCGTTGCGTCGATTTTTATCGCTTGAAATTGTATAAGACATAGTAATCTAGTTTGGCCTTCGAATTCATGGAAAAAGGTTCCACGTAGAGACAGTATCACATTCGAACAATTGTCTTTGAGACTATTTTCTCTTTCGTCGAATGCGTTCTTTCGTTCATGGTACACGTTCGCGTCGTCTGTTATCATTTACAACGAAATTCTCACCATAGTGCTTCGATTTTCTTCGAAGAAGCGAATTTATCGCTTTGCTTTGAGCAATCTCGGCTTGTCCTGATCAAACGTCTGCTCTCGCAAACATCTCGCGGGCATACTCGGATCACTAATGAATGTTTGGCGAAGTCACATGTGTCATCGACCGTTCTCTTGGATCGCGATATACAAAGAAAGTATCAGCAATTTTTATTGCTTACCATGTTTTGTTATTTATATTTTTATTAAAACATTATTCTTATGTGTTTATGTTAAATAAAGCAAAATCAGACAAGAAATAGATAACGGTAGTTTCTCGCATGTCGTTAAATAGCGTCGTTTAATTATCTCGTATTCACATATAACTATATGGAATTGTGTAGTATAAAAAATAATAAGAAAATGGATGTTGGTAATGTATTTAATGTATCATAATCGATACAAGTCCTCACTTATTCTCTTTGTGATCCTTACTATCTCGTACAAACCATCGGTGTTGCCAATATCTAGAGGGTTGATCTTAGCTTGGTGGGTAATGAATGTTTATTAGGGCAGGATCCGTTGACGGATCTTCGTAGACTCGAGACGGATCGATATGCGTTGGTCTAGACGTTCGTGCCTCGAAATAATTGGTTGACTCTGATCCTGCATTCTGTGTTCGTGAGAGGTAAACATTTGCGATTGCCTGCGCTTCAAATACGTCCACGTACCAACATAAATCAATAAAGCTAGTCAAAGTCATTTAAGGAATATTCTCGGATATATTAACTGTTTCAAAATTCCAATTTTCTAAATATAGATAAAAAAGAGTTTCTCTTATTGTTTTCCGATATGTTCTTCTTCTTAGTTCATATAGTTTATATAACTTTTCATAAATATCGACATACAAGAAAAATTGCATTTGCATGAATGACAATATACATTTGCATTTACTGTTCGCTATTATGTACTACGTGGAGATAGAAGTAGCTAAAGTTTAACTCATTGTCAGTGGAATAGTCTCGTTTTCTTCATCAACTCAAATTGCGGGAATTAGCTCCTGGCCTCTGTCCAAATTACTTTTGTATTCTCCACCGCGTCTTGTCTCATTTGATTTGCGTGATATGTTAATTTTGAAAATGGTGAGCGAGCGATAAGTAATGACGGATATTTTAAAAGCTCTGCAGTAATACCAATCTCGGATAAAATTTTTTTATAATATTCAATTTTTCTTTTCAAGGCAATAATTTACGTAACGCGGCAAATTAACATATTTAATTTCACTTTGAACGGGCAATATCATCGCGCTAATGGCGTAATTATCCGGTAATGCTTTAACCGAGGGACGGATAACGCTTCGGCCAGAGTATATATATAATATATATACTCATATATATATACACACACACATACATATATAGGCAAAATTACAACGAAATTGCAGTGAAAGAATTGATACGTAGCGCGTTAAATTCAGTTTCACGGTAGTGTCAGTGTGCATTACGGCCAGCCAAATTTCTCGTATCTGACCAAATTCGAGTGACTAGGGGGATAAATTGTTGCACGCTTTTCGCAGAGCGGCTGCCGGAGAATTGTGCATTTGCGTCACGTAACCTGTTTTACGTTAGCGCTTTTGTTCTGCATGAATCTTATTAGCGCCAACCATTTTACAGGAAATTGAGTTAAACAGTTTTCTGCATTAAAGCTTTCGCTTTCCTTTCGGGTTGCTATTGGCCTACAGGAAGTCGTGCAGAAGATTGTGATTAGGGTGAGGGAGGGTTAATATATTCCATTAATAAGGCAAAAAAAATTACGTTTAAATGCTATTCGTTTTAAACGTTTTAAAAAGAAAACGTATACCTATATAGATTATGTATAGACTATAGAGTACTCTCTGTTATCACCATCATTTTTCACGAAATCGGCTTATATATATCGGATTGAGCACGCGTTACGTAATTCAATTATTATGTAGCAAAGGTCTGTTGCAAAAATATTAACTAGTAGATATAGTTAAGAACGCTAATTATTATGGAAAAATTGTATAATGGGAATAATGTATTTTAGAATACAACTTAAAGTTCAAAAGTCTTTCAATCAAAATATGTATAATTATTTATATAATATAATCAATTTCAGTATAATATAATCGTTAATAATTGTAGAAATTTCATATGCTATTATTTTTTATGTTTAATCTGTACGAAAGCGTGTTTAATGCGCAAATTATGGCTTTAAATTATAGAACTTCGACATATGCGAATAATTTTGTTCGATTAAACGGATCAATTTAATGTTCAATAAATGCAATGTCTGACAAAGTACTGGATATAACTACTTTATGTAACAGGGTAGGTTAAGTTAGTTTGATCTACATCCCCAAAAAACAAGCGAAGTAGTTACTGCTTAACATAGTTATATTACAGTAACATATTGTCTAAGTATATATAATGCAGAGGATAATTCCTATCATCTTCATAAACCGCACGCACGTATTGATCGTAACATGAATATGCGTGTATACAGGGTGGTCGGGAAACGTAGGAATTAATAGGGAGGATATATTTTATGATCAAAGCATTGGTTGTTCTCCAAAAATTTAAGTGAGAATTGAATTATAAAGTTATTTCATATCAAGGAGACTATATAATATATTCAAATAAATTAAATTGTAAAAGCATAAGATGATAAAAACTTTATACTGCAGCAAATTTTATACAAACAAGTTTTAAAAAAAAATTTGCCAGTACTACTAAACGTTATTTATTGAAAATTAAAAAATTATGTATAATAGCTGTCATTTAATTAATACATGCTTTCAAGAAATACTTCTGCTTTTGATATCCACGTTTCATCGACTACCCTATAGCGTGGATTCGTAAAGTTCATATAATAGACGACAAATATATGCAATATGATTTTTGTTTGCCGAGATGAATTCTGCCAACGCTGCACAACGAGCAATAGCGGCATGGAGACGGAAGAGATCGAGCTTGAGAGAGGGATGCGAATTGAAAGACTCCACTTTAGCATCCCCGACCCCGTTCTTCCCGCCTCCAAACAGTAGCACTTCTCCTACAGTTATAGTTGCAGTGTGCGACTATGTGGGACGCGAAAACGAAGTCGGGGAGAAACGGGTTGGCGCGTTTTTATTTACGACCTCGCCCAATGAAATAACGGCTGCGAAAGAGCGTGCAATTGCCTTCTCATCTCGGCGTCCGGCGACCCACATAAGCGCTCATTGGCTTTCTCTAAAAACGTTAATTACTCGGTGTTAATAAAGAGCCGATACTTCAACGTCTCGTCAACTTCGTAATTCTATTTTCGTTTGAATTCAGATTTAAAAAAAAAATATTTCACCATCGTGTCTAGGATCCGCGAGTTTTTAATTGCAATACAATTTTTCGTGCCGAAAACCCGGTCGAGCGAATTACTGAATTGTTTATCGCGTGTTTGCGCATTGTTCGTCAGGGAGGTCGCGACGTATCGCGTTATGAAGAGAGAATTCCGAATATGTTCGTCGTTTGCCGAGTTCGCCCGTAAGCACCGCTTTTTGGGCTAAACGCTGGAGTTGCCTTGTCCGAAACTTTTCGACCGTGTTGTGTCGCTTAGACAGGCAGTAGGGGCAGCGAATTATTCGACGCTCACCGACAGACTGCCATGGTTGTTTGCCGAAGTGAATGTAGAACGATCAATGTGAAGCTTCCTGTTCGCTGATGGCTCCACCGTTAGCCATTAATACTCTCATCAACACTCGGACTGCTCTATTTTTTTGTTCCCCCTTATATGACTTATTTCGTATGTTTTTACATTTATTCTCTAAAATTTGTTTAATTTAATAATGTTATAAAATAATACAATGTAAACTGTAAAATTGAACAAATATACATTATTCGTATTTATTTTTTATCTATGTAATAAATGAATTAGATTTTAGTAAATTTTATCAAAGTTTTATAAACTCAAACTAAATATTTTAATTATATAAATAAATTGTGAATAGAGAGAGAGAAGATTATATTCCCATATAATCTCAGTTTAATAAAGAGTGCAGATTTTTTATTCTCGCAACCTATTGCTGTTAACGAATTAGATGATGATAGAGCACGAATAATATATGTATGTATGATAATAGCGGTACTCAGTTTATTTTGACAGAATAAATAAAGGGCAAATCGCGAGAGGGAAGTACTATTTTATCTGTAATCTATAATTTACGCAACTCTTATAGATTATAATTCCATTTCAGATAAGAGAGTTAATACTTTCGCGCAGAATATTTACATTTTGCCCTTAATTCGTTTATTTCATCCTTGTATTATTCTTATTCATAAATATTCGGTCATATATATGTAATGTCTTGATGCCATACTACTACTCTTAATTATTTACATATAGTTATATTTTACATCAATAAACGTAAATAATTTTAATATTTTAATTAAATATTTTAATTAAATATTTTATTTTTTACAAAAAAAATTAATAGACACACGAGATGCTCACAACTATGTGGTTGAAAAATTTCAGTGCCTCCGAATTCTTCGACAGTCCTCCTCTATATGTTTCTTTTCCTATCGATACACTCTGCTAAGCAATAAGCGGTCCGATCGATTTTCTTGAATTCAATTAGACGCGACATATTGCAGATGCGGTTCGTCGACGCGGGTGGTCCGTGCCACGATTTCATCTCGAGTCGCCTCGCGGCCGTGAAAACGTTTACACCATGAAAAACGCAAGCTGAATTCCGCCTCCCTCCGCGAGATTGCATTAATTCCACGCGCGACACGTAACCCTAGCAATAAAGTGGCGTAATTGCCGATGCGCCCGTGCCCCTTTGGGCACCGAGGAGGAGGAAACTCCCGTCGGCATCGGGCGCGGAAAGTACGCGCAATATACACGGGGAAAGGGGTCATCGGCGTACAAATCCACCCCGACATATCCAACACGCAGGCAGACAGTGGGTCGACTTATGCGAGCCACGTGCACCATTCTAATTTGCTTACGAGCTACGGTCTTAAAGCACAATGCGCCACGGGCTCCGGGAATACGTGCGTCGGTCGGCCGTACGGACAATGCACAATGTGCCCTACACTTTCGCCCCCGCATTGTTTCTCGAGTTCGCGAGTCCAATGATATCGCCATAGTTTTGTCATCTACGTCCGCACGATTGCGGTCCATTCTGGTTAACGGAACTAATGTAAAGCGCATGAGAAAGGATGCGAATAACTTATTTAACGATCCAACTCACGAGCGAATAGTATAGTAAGTTTTTGCTTTAATCACCAAAATATATACCACAAATTTACATTAGTTACTTAAGAATTTTTGCCGATTTTAGGAAATATTACCGTCGAAAGGTATCATCAGAAATAAATTATCGAATGTGTGCTTGACTCTTTCTATCCAGCTAAATCATGTTAGAATATTAAACTAGTATAATAATGACATATAATAGAATCGTAACTAAAAACAGTTTGTAAAGAAATGAGCATTAGTGTTTGACCGCAATCCCTATAAGATCAAATCGCCCAAGTCAAGATATGATGCCGAAGTTTCTAAGTTGGGAATAGCACTAAAGGTTTTATTCCATCCCCTCATTTCGTACGTAACGTATTTGGTCCAATTTAAATTCCGAGTAAGACCAGCGCGGAAAGCCCAAAGGACCTAATATAATTCTGAATACAAGGGGCACCCGGTATGTCTGGGATCTAACTTGCATACATTTGCCAAATAGGCACGTTAACATTAAGAATAGCGTCTGCATGCTTTCCCGTAACAAAAAGAATGAATATATTTCTCGTCAAATACATTATGCAATGTTGAAGTGTTACTACGTATGTTATAACTTTACTGCGAGTCTATTTACACTATGGAAATATCTCTTATTTCAGATAATTGATTGTAATGAATCTCGTAATAAAAGTACAATTAAACATCATTGAACAGATACATGTATAAACCGCAATAATGTAACAACACGTGCCTTAAAGCAAAATAAAATTTTGTTTTGACTAGTAATTTTTCAATGTTACATATCGATCAGATCTGCAATGCAAATTACGATATTTGAGCATGTTCAAGTAAATTTTGTAGCTGTGTACAGTTTTAGAAAATTACCGTTTTAATCCAAGTCACGTTTCTCAATCAAATATATATAAAAATCATAATTATAGTAAACGTGTGTGAAAGTCTGTAAATCGTGTTGAAAGTTTTGTAGCATACGGTTGCTAATTATGGTTGTTATCGAAATGTATCTCTATTACGCAAAGTTAATTTGACGCAGTCGTTCTACGCAAGCATCCTCTTTATTCCGTACGTACCAACACGATCTATATCTTCTTGCGTGTAGTAGTGATGCATCGTTGCTGCTGGGTCGGCTTGCGGTAGCAATTGAATCACACGGGCGACAGTTTATGGCCGTACGATGATCATCACGACCAATACAGCGGTCACTTTACTCTGCTATTACTCACTTCCATCTCAAACAGTCGCGCAGGCCACCCATTCGCCACTTCCGGCACGGTATTGTTCCTACAAGTTTGGCTGTGCGCAGATTCACGTAGGCGTGTGTGCACGCGTGTACAGGCGTACGATGCCTGATCCTTTCCCGTGCGCGATGATACCCTTTCGAAAATGGCGGAATCCACGTGAACGCGGACAAGGTCGATGTCCGTAAGAGAGAGAACGCGACGAATATAACGCGATCGTCCGAGCGTGCACTTGACAAGAAAAAGCTCACTGTATGCGCGAATTCGGGCACGGGCGTTCACCTCTCGCATTTCGCGCCATGATTTAGCGCTCTGATTGCGAGCGTGACTACGAGGACTCCTGTGCTCGAAGATTAACGCGTTAAATTTCGTAAATTTCGTTTTCTTTATCTCTATGATCACTAAGAGATCATATAAATTTATGTATCCAGCAAGTCTATGAATATCTCACAACGTATGATGGTTCATCAAGTCTTCCGCATTATGTGACGTGGAAGCACGAGGAATGATGGTTTCTCGCATGATTATGGCACTTGTCGATGTCTCGCTGAGACGTCGACCCGATTCAAGGTTATGACAGAGGGACAATTGGTCCAGAAGGTAGCGCCAACGGCTTGTCACGAAGGAAACGTCGATGATGCGGTGCAATTCTCTTCGGAAGAAACGGAGAGTGCGTCTCACCCTTGACCGAAGTACCTCACGCACTGCACCCTCTCCCGCCCACTCGTTTTCCTTTCCGTTTTTTTTTACCGGCCCAACAAAATCAACAACAATAGGGAGACGGAGTAAAACGACAAGCCCGATAACATTGTGGCACAACGCTCCTCCGCAAGCCGATTCTGCGCAGAGTGTCGGTCGCACATTCGGAGAGGCCGACAGCAGCCACGCTACACGAAGAGGATGTCGGCGACCGTGGCGCCATCCGCGACGGGAGGGGCGTCGGTGGTCGGCGCGGGGGTGGCACGCCGACTGCCACCCCCGCGACATCCCATCCGCCGCCACCTCTGCCCTGTCCCCTCGCTCTTGTTCTTCTCTCGCTCTCGCACCATCGTACTCCCGCCGCTCCCGCAACCCCATCGACCGTCTTCCTCGCCGTCGTACCCGCGCATCCCCCTGCCACCACCTTGCACCCTCCGTTCCCTCTCGCTATCCCGCTCGCTCTATCGTGGCAGCCACCACCGGCTGCGGTATCGATTGGCCCAGTTGTCCCTCGTCAGAGCACGGCAGTTGCTCCAACATCCGAACACGGCCCACCACCGCCTTCTTCGCCTTCATAGCCATCTTCACCTGCCGCCCCATTCCTATCTCCTGAACCACCTTCGCGTTCATCTCTTTTTCGGCGCGCGGTGATACAAATTGCAAAAAGGTATTTCACGCTACTGTGATGCGGCAAGTTGGTAATGGGCAAATTTTTACGACTATCACTTCCATCGTTGATCAGGGTGGCACATTTTTTTATCGTAAAGGAGGAACGATTGTATTCGCGAAAAGGGACTTGGTATGACGGTAGTCAACAATAAAGGACGATAGATTGGATTAACGGCTCATCGATTGTTTGGATAGCGGAAGGGATGTTTTTATGACGTCGCGAGAACGTAGTATTGATTAACTTCGTGTGGATGATCCCCGAAACTGATAAGAAAATAGGATTAAAAAGCTGCTTCTCCGTAATCCTGTTATCATTAGGGAGGAGCAAAAATTTATGTGATCAATCCAATACCTAGATCCTGGAATAATGTTATTCTTGCTTCCCCGCAACCACCCAAACAGAAAAAAAGGAAAATATATCTATATATATATGGGATACTGCTGGCTTTAAGATACTTATGGCTAAGATGTTTGGGCTTAATTAGCAAGAGATTTTTAAATTCTGGAGTTTTAATACATAATTAAAACAGTTTTAAATTAGGCAATGATTAAGATAGAGATATGTAGATAAAGCTTGGGTCAATCTGTACTTTTCGATATCAAGCGAACGGTAAGAAGGTAAACGAGGTGCCACCACGGAAATACGGGCGAACAGGGCAATGTTAGTCGGCGGTCGTGAGTAGAGCGTGGCGGAAAACAGGGGCGAGTATAAACGACAAAGGAGACAGGCATTATTATATGGCGAGGCTCTGAATGCATGACAATGCCAGGCGAGGCGCTCTCTCTCTCTCTCTTTCTTTCTCTCTTCGTCTCCCTCATCTCCGCACCCTCTTTGTCTCCCGGTCGCGCTCCCGGTTACTCCCGCGGGCGCCGCTCAAGCACCGCCGCGGGACCATCGTTTCACAATGCTACGCTAACAAGGTCAGCAATTAATGAATCGTTGGCAATGCGCCGCCAGAAAAATATACGCGCATCCAATGGGACCGGTGTATCATTAAGAAGGTGGTACGTCGGGGTATGCCGTTTCATGGATCGGCGCTTCGGATGTTCCGACATTAGCAATCAACGGCCTTTGAAAGACTTCGCGAGACTGAATACAGATACGAAAACTGTGCACGCAGCTCAAAGTTACTTCGTTTATTTCAGTATATCTCTGAAAGAGAGATTACGCTGTAATTTGTGCGCGGGATAATTAGCAACCTGGTGGTACGAGTTCTAATTAGAGTGTTGATCGCAGAAAAATAATTGGCATTAATATTATACACAAGATGTCGGAATCAACAGACGTGATGCGAAATTGAAACAATCAGGTATCACTTTTCCGTTTTCATCGCGTAATTTTTGCATTGGCGAACGTGAAAAGCAACGCGTCAGTAACTGAATATTCTTTTTATAGCCCGTTCATACATTGCTATTATCTGTTCCACGCCAGATGTATTTTTCGTGAAATAGTTTCACATTTTCGAGGCAGTAATCCACGAATGAAACTGTCAACGTTGATTCGTTAAAGCTTCGACTTTATTTTTTTATTTTCCGATCATGAACGGGATATGGTATATTTTCTTGGCACGAACAAGGCTTATGAACAAAGTCTTTCGTTCAACAATCATTTTACAAATAACATAGAAGAACTGTAATGAAACTTATCGCTGGATATGTTCAACCTCATTTGAGATATGATGACGTGGGACGGGTGCGTCTTACTTTTTTCAGCTTCACCGCGTCGGGAAATTAAAAGAAACGGTAAACGTTCTCTCTCTGGACGAGATAGAAAGCTAGTAACCAACTATCGAGAAAATCGTAGAATTTTCCCTCAGGAGTGCCGCGTTCAAGAAAAGTATATACCTCGAGGGCTCTTACAACGCACTTTTATAGAACGTAACGGCGAGCATCGGTGGGCGGTAAGGTCGAGTTTTAACCTTCCCAATCTTCAGATTGCTTAGCTGCTTTAGTCGAAACACTTTTTAGCCAATCACGCAATAGCACTCCTTGCATTCACTGAGTTCCTCCAGTATTTACGGCAGATTGATCGAAAATTCTTTCTTATTTTTATAGCAAGCCGTGATTTTTAAAATAAACCGCACACAAATGCATAATAATTCATGATTTAACTCATTCACACAATTTTTCTTATATGTTATGATATCCGAGTATGTTTGAATGTTATTGATCGTAGAGTAAGTTGGGTGATTCTGCTGAAACAAATGTTGATTTCGTTGTACAGTCTAGCGCGGCTGGACGATTCTGAAGATGTTTGAATGATGAATCCAATATCATCCTGGGTTAGATCGCGGCAGAAGCGAAATACACCCCCGGGACAGAAACCGTTTCCCTAAAATAGACCAATGAGCCGTCCCTGCTCCACATACATCAGGGACTCTGGGGCCGCGGCATGTGTGCGCGCAGCGGAGCAATGCATCATACGTTACAGATTGGTTTCACGTAAAAGAACGCCTATATAATGGTGTGGATGTTTGATGCCGAAGAGGGAAATGGTTGGAAAATAACGAAAGTAAAGCGTCAGCTATCCATTGTCGCGCATTGTGTCCCATTCGCGCGATTTTTTATCGCTTCGCAGCTCCGCGCTTTCATGACCTAAAATCGGCCCGCCTAAAAACGACCGACGCGGAAACTTGAAATCCCGGTTTACATTTTTTGAAAAACGCTTGCTCCCGTGACCTCCTACAAACGTCGTTTTTTCTCGTTAATTTTACGTAATGCAGCACAACATACAGAGAAGTACAGAGACAGAGAAATATATAGATAATATTTAGTATAATAAAAACGCAAGTTGGACATTATTTAGAATGAGAGGACATTAGCGTGACTTTTAAATATGATGTTAAATAAGTGACACACAGTGAATAGTGAATAGCGTGTCGTCGCTTCACCACAGCCGCGTTTCTTCGCGCTATAATGTTTGCAAAGATATGCGCCCTCGGAAAGCGACCCCCGTCGGCGAACGCCGAGAGAAGTACACAGTCACTAATTACAAGGGACACGAAATTACATAACTTTCACGAGGTTGTATATTCTAATTTGGCGGATCGTTAAAGGTCGGTCGACTTATGCATATTCATCAGACATTTTTTAACGACCGTCCCCTCCCCCTTCCCCTTCCCCCTCCCACGGCCAAATCCAGAAGAAGCTACTTCGTATGTCGCACGCTCTAATGACCGTTTTGTAAATTAATGACGGGTGCGCGACGTCATTTCACGGTTGATGGCGATATTACGGCCGGAGTATAATACGTCTACGCGGCACCTGCAATTAACGCGCGCGGCATTGTTGCACATCGATGGACGTAAATAAACGCGGTAGTATACATATGTAAACGTTTCTCGTTATGACCTACTCGTGGAAGCTTGCGCACGTGTAATTACCACCATACACGTCATTCGTTATACACGACTTAACGATGGCAAATTGTGTCTTCCCGGTTCCTTCTTTATATTTTCTCGCTCGACCGCGATAATGGATCTTCTCCGTAAAGAGAAAGAATTTATCTTACAATTCCGCGGAAATATACTCGTATTTTATTAATTACGTTGAAATAGACAAGAAACTAGACATCTGAATAATTTTTACAATTTCATAAATTAAATAATGCATGATTAAATTACAGAGTAAAAATTTTTATATTTATTTGAAGAAACAGAAATCTCAACGATTTCTCGACGTTGAAAATATATCCTGTAAACTAAAGATTAAGTGATATCAAGATCCTCTATGAAGATAACTACTATTTTCCTATCTATTATTATATATCCTATCGTGCCAGTCAATGTAGCTTTAATCGGACGGAGGATACCGTTTATCGCGTTATCGCGCTAGCGCCGGTCGACCTAAACAGCGTTTCAACCTGCAATTTTCCGTGAATACACCATTGACCGGCGACCGAGCGAAAATATCCGGGTTATAAAATCCACGACAAGCAATCCGCCGGCTGAGGCTTTGCCGACAATCAAATTTTCCGGCGAGGGTCACGCTGAGTTGATAGGGCTGATTAAATCAACAGATCGAAACTTTAAGGCGGGCCGTGGTCATTTAATTTTACCGAACCGGAAAGGTTCTCAGGTGGACCCAGTCAGCGCTCGCA
The DNA here is from genome assembly GCF_030848805.1 of Temnothorax longispinosus. Classification (NCBI taxonomy): domain Eukaryota; kingdom Metazoa; phylum Arthropoda; class Insecta; order Hymenoptera; family Formicidae; genus Temnothorax; species Temnothorax longispinosus. Next base: position 2,357,559 of record NC_092363.1, on the reverse strand, counting down.
ACATCGACAGCGTTGTCGATGAAAAGTTCTTTCCAAAGACAGAAGCGAAAAGTGGGCGAAGGGGCAAAGAACGAGAGCGCATCCACCGAATCACAAATGAGTTACGAGACTCGATTAAGCATCTTCTAGATGCATTATTAAGGAGCGGAAGAGCAAAACAGGGAGTAAGAGAAAAAGAGTAAAAGGGAGAGAGAGAGAGAGAGAGAGAGAGAGGGAGAGAAAGAGAGAGAGAAGGGAAGAGCTAAGCTAGCTAGGGGCAACTAATGGGTTGTAACTAGTGTGTGCGGATTATATCTTCTCGGTCAAGCCGGTACAAGCCACTATACGTAGAAACCTCTAGTGGATGGGTGCGAGGAAGATGGAGAATACAACAAGGAACGATGAGAGTGGCGAGCCATCAGATAGATAGAGAGAGAAAGAAAGCGCGCGCGCGAGAGAGAGAGAGAGAGAGAGAGAGAGAGAGAGAGAGAGAGAGAGAGAACGCAAATGGGGTGTGAGAGAGAACAGAGAGAGGACGGGGAGAGAGGCTTAACTCGGGACTTTATGAATGCCCGACTGCAGCGCAGGAGTTCAGGTAAGATAAGGGCTTTCTGCACCCTCTTCATCCCACTGCCTCAGGGGCTACCGTGTCTATGCCTCTCCCTTCGTCTCGTCGAAAACGCTACATCGCCACCAAATCCGGGCAACGGTTTCCCGGGCACGCAGCTACTCCCTCGCCTATACTCACGTTCCGACCGCTTAACGCCAGATTTCGCAACTTCTGCCACGAGACAGAAGCCTCATTAATATTCGAACGGCGATCTTTCATCGTACCGATGCTACCACGATCTCGATATGATGCAAAGTTCCGGCATCATCGTAATGAAAACGACCCTTCAAATGCATAACGTGCTATACGTTAATCGAAACCTTCTTTAACCAGAAATCGTTTCATATTCTAATAAAATTGTATAAGTTGGCATATCTTAAATTACAAATAGAAGTAATACCAGAAGCTCTTAATAAATCGTTTCTATATAAGAATCTTCTTATAAGAATCTCTCTCTCTCTCTCTCTCTCTCTCTCTCTCTCTCTCTCTCGATCACCTATCGATAGAAACGAGGTCACGGTAAGAACACGATTGGAGTTTAGAAACCTAAGACGCATTGTAATATTGCACACGAACAATTCAGATCAACGCTATAGGCGAACTTAGGAAAGGATTGGCAAAACAGTTCATCGTCCAATCCGTTTCATTTCGCGCGAGAGTACCTATAACCTGGACGATAGGTCAGCTCGCGAAGGAAAAGAGCGCGCGAGTGCCTCCAGAGGAAAGGCAGGATTTCAATTTCATGGCGAGCAAGGAGCCCATTGAAGCCTTATTCCGGCGTATAAACATAAACGGCGCAAAACGATAAAAGTCGCTTGTGCCGTGTACGAAGTGCCAGGAGCATGAGAGAGAGAAACGGTCGGAAGGAGGTCGGGAGAGAGAGAAGAGAGAAAGAGTGAGTGACTGAACAGGGGGTGGAAAAAGGGAGCGGCATAGAAGAGTGTCAGCGGCCTGGCAGGTGTGAGGAAAAAGGAGTGCTCGCGTTGGAAGGAGCGAGAGTCAGTAAGAGAAAAGGAGATCCGTCGGGGTGGGTTCGCGAGCGAAATATATTTCCCGGCGGGACACGAATTACCGTGGAAACGAGAAAAATAATGAAACTCGTTCTGAAATCTGTTAAAGTGAATATTATTTAAATCTGCCGGCGTAACCGGGATATCGCGTGAGCGATTACACCTGGAAGAGATAGAGAGCACGTTGGAAGGTGATACTATAACGCCGCTAACTACCATACATTTTCGTCGTCAGTATCGATGTTTTTCAGAACACCATGGCGTTAGTGATAGCAGTAGTATTGGCGGTACGCAACGATACCAATATTACTATTTTACTGGTGTTGGGGTTTGTAAGAGAGAGCCACTACCATGAACACCACTACCACTGGACTCGAAGTTCACCTCGTCGTCTCTCTGACTTCTAGCATCGGATAACCTCCGCTTGTAGTATTATTTCAGGTATACACAGGCGCGTGTTAATACACCGGTCGACCGCGTGTGTGCGTACCGCCGCCCACATATTCCGTCCTGTTTCCGCATGCCCGCTCCGCTCGCCTATCTGTGTCCATGCGACCGTACAATCGGCGGCCATAAAAAGCGATAGCGGCCGACGGAATATCTGCAAAACGCTCCCGAGGTTCCTGCTTGCTTTTATTCGCTCACCCCAGCGCCGCCGACCGCTTTCCCGATGCGGTTATCTACGTGTCGCTCGTCCGATATCAGCCAAGTATAAATGTGTCATTAGGAAAACACGTCCGATATCAGTCGAGTATAAATGTATCATTAAGAGAACTCGTGCGGCAATCCACGGGAGTGTGTGTCTGCGATTGCGCTATTTGCGTTGCCGCGATCATGCGTTGCGGCCGGCGGCAACCTGATCCGATACCTATTTCCGGACGGACGAGCGATATCTTACCGCGCTCATGATCGGTTCGGCGGTCCGGATTATGCAAAATCGAATTTCAGTATATAGTCGCCTCGCGAAATAAGAGATAGGGTCTGTGACGCTCGCTCCGAATATAATCGGAATGTAGATGCTCCGTTTTTGCCAAAAAGTCAAGACTTTACCGAGAAAAAACAGAGTAGATTGACGTTAAATCGCGGTACGAACAAGAGATAACGAACAGAGTTAATTTTTCTTTCTGCCATTTCTAGATGATCGGAAGACGTACTTCGTATAAGTATTACTTATTCACGAACATAATTTTATTTTCGTGCAGAAACATTTTAGTGCGATATTAGAGATAGCATTGGAATAACCGCATCGGAATAGTATCTTGATTCATTTTGCACATTTCTATTATAAATTTAGTTCGAATGTCATACATTAATTGCAAAAGTGCAAAAGTTCACGTCAAAATGATGCCAAAGGTTTCGCGAGAACGATGACGGGTTAAAAATACGTCGACGCTCATAACGATGCTTCGGACATAGCTTGCGATATTATCTCTGGCACTCTCGGGAATTCCTTCTCGCCTCGGCGGGTGCCTTTTATGCCCGTAATATCGGGCGCGTGTTACGCGGTCCCGACGGCACCGTTGCAGATCGCCATTGGTCGATAACGATATTCTGTCAATGTTACGCGCGCATCGGGACGGAGTTCGAGGGTTGTCGTCATATGTGCGCCACGAAAGGGAAAGAGAGAGAACAAGAGAGAAAGGAGGAAGGGAGAGATAAAGGGATAGATGAAGGGCAGGTCGAAATCTTGATCGCGTCACATCGTCGCCGCGTCGAAATGTACGCTATACGACATGACAGTTATGCACCGGAGATGCCCGATGCCCTGTCATTACGCGAGGATAAATCTTTCGATGGGGCCCGCGAGGCCTCCAGATGTTCGTCGAGATCGCGTTACGGTTGGACAACTACGGTGTCGAGCATGAAACGCGACACGATGTCAGCCGCGGGAGGAAGTGCGTTATCTGCGGACCGCTCTGCGCCGAATATCGGCTTGTTTGTGTTTATCCGCGTACCCGACGTGTTGACGGTAATACGGGTGGAACGATCGGTTTGGACTAGGCGAAGTTTACATTACCTAGGTTTACCCCGCATCCCGCTAGTGAACCGATTAGCCGTTGCATTAGTAAGTCGATGCGATCTGACCAAGTGTCGCCCTTTGAGAACGCACATCAATTCTCACGCAGATGAATGTCAAAAAATCAGCTGCATGCTTATAAATTTTTTTTTCGCGTATTCGCGTAATTATATTCGTATAATTTTGTCACAGAGTATTTGATATAAATAATATCTCGATGTACGTATTTTAATCAACCTTTCCAAGATGTATTTATTAATTTATTTATTTTTCCATAACCCTCGCGCGTACTAATACGATATCGTTCCTAAAAATATATATCTGTAGTGTGAAGTAATATTTGACCATCCCGCGATGTGCGTGACGCTCATACCGACACAAAAAAATCTAGAATATGGCAAGACCATCCGGAAACACCAGTTACAATCCTGGCAGGCAATTTAGGAAGGTGTGGACACGTCCGCCATAACCGTACCGGATGTGCCTGGACATATGGTATGCGCACGATTAAACTAGGGTGACCAGACCTTCCTCAGTCAATCCTGAGTAAGAGTTTTCTCATTTCCTATCCTCTATATCGCTAATATTTTCGCGAAAAGCGTCGTGATATGGATAGCAATAAATAATATCGTTGTAATCCTATTTTATTTTTCTAATCTTAAATTATTTTTAGTTTTTTTTCTTAATTATCTTCGATATAATTTGCTATAATAACGTATATATTTCGGTTGTTATTTATTTGCTCGGTTCATTTGATTCATGTTATACTCAACTAAAGATCTTTTAATTTTCAATAGTCAAGAGTTTGCATTTTCAGTCAATTAGCTAGCGTTATAATTTATTACAATGAGTTTCTCAAGTTTATTTTAGAATAGAAGATGAGTATGAATAAAATCGAAGGAAATTTCGAAGTACCTTATGTTCACACCAAGTCGGTTTGCCATGGAAGAATGAGCGGAAATGAAATTACGTTCTTTGCAAATACTCATTGAGAACACGCATTTCAAGACTCATTTTAAAACCTATTTTCCACCTCGTAACGCAAAATCCGACAAGTTACAAGCTTGTGCTTTCGGGTCAAATACAGCCCGAGAATCGCCGCCGCGCAGCGAAATTATATAACCGCCATTATTTCCTTCATTATTACAGTTTGCCGTTAAATGTCTGTTGCAAGTAGTTGTGCGTTATTATTACTCTTTAACAATGTCAAAAGAAACAGTTTCGTCTAACAACCCGCGGTGTTTCCGTTTGTTCGTTTGCCATATAAAAAGCACGATGCACGAAACCAATTACGCGGAACTGAGGTTTATTTGAAATGTTATTCTCACTATACTTATTCGCACATATATCCTGTCTATTTGAGAGAGTTTCGCCGAAACACATATTCCTTCCACAATTGCGTGGTATATGATTTGTTCGTTTCTCCGTACAAAAGTCGCGTTTCTCGAAAAAGCAGTTTACCGAAAAAGGCGCACGATGAATTGGGTAGCAGGCGAATTACCTTCGTAAATTCAAACATCGAGAGGCTGTGGTGAACGGAGGACGAGGGGCGAAAACGAGTTCCCGTCCTCTCGCAACTGTTCTGTAATTCCGCGCAAATGTCATCGTCGGCATTGAAGGAACGGCGAATAGTCTAGGTGAAAGAATCGCGATTATTCGCATGTTCATTAAAACGCAAACGAATTCCATGCGTCCTTCGTGCCGGCTAACCCGAACAGTTCCGTCGTTGCGTCTCTCTTTTTTTTTCTTTTTCTCTCTTCTTCGTTACACGTCGCACCGTATCGGACGAATTCCGTGTAAACGATTACGTGTCACTCTCGTGGAACCGACGTCGGCGTTGCTTCTGTCGCCCGGCCGTTCTCCGTAGACTTGCAGACCAACAACGGCGTTGTTCTTTGCACGGCAATCGCTCGGTCTTGCGGACCGGTGTGTCGCGACTTTTTTTTCACCCCTCGGCTTTCCAGCCTTTCCTCGTTTGTCACACGCACCGCACGACTCCACGATATAGCTTCGTTTCATTTGCAACCGCATCCATTAATACCGCTCGTTGGCGTGGCCTGTAACTCTTCTGTACCGCGCAAGAAAATCGATGTCCATCGACTGTGCCGTCTCTCGGTGCTGCATTTTTCCCCAACTTCCAGTGAAACCGAGCGAATAAATTAGAATCTTGAATGGAACTCACGGTCGGTAAGGAGAAATATGTACCTTTCAACCGGAGCGTATATTCGATATTTCTTATAAGCGATTGCATCTGCACTTATGTGGCCAAATACATATACATATAATTTTTTTCTTTTACCGTTGTAAATGCGTTCTAATATTCATAACTAGTTAAGCTCACAATCGAGATAATTAAGCTTACTGATCATTTTATATTTTTACGTTAATATTTAATGATTGCGATAGAAATTGATTTACGCAAGTGCAACAGTTTAAACAAGTTCCGGCGATTCCGGGACAATACCTCGTATGCGTACGGCTAGAAACCTTTGTCGCGATTTTGTGCCTGGTCGACAGCAATGTTCAAATGTACTGTTTTCTCTTTTTGCCGCGTACACCTTCGCCTTCTTCACCGCCATTTGTCACACCTATCGTACGAGACCGCGATAGCTTCGTTTCATTTGCAACCGCGTCCATTAATACCGCACACATTGTTTTCTGCCGTTCCTTGTGCGCACGCAAAAATCGATGTTTGTTGACCTCTCTCGCACGATATACAATGGGTTATGCTTTAATGATGTAAAAATGCGCGTGTTACGTCCCCCCTGTCGGTGACAAACTACTTGACAGATTTCGAATCGGTTTTTTCTCAGAAGAACTTTGATGAGAAACTATCATTTGCCGCAACTTTTTAATTTTAGAGATTAAATATCTTGGCAAACAAACTTTAAATTAAATTTTTATTACAGTAAAATTTAATTCCAATTAACCGAAAGATAAAATTGGTTTATGTTCTCACTTTTGACAAACCTAATTTGTCAAAACTTTTAATGTTTTATGTTATATTATATTTCTACTATTTATCATTTTATTACGCGCTGCAAAATATCGCCTTTAATTTTATTAAAATGTAATTAAGAAACAGTTCACGTCTAATAATAAACCTTATATATATATATATAAATCAAACGAAGGGACTGTGTGCATGACGGTTAATTACTCTCCTGTTATTATGTCAGAGCATTATTTCGATCTTCGGAAAAGTTGCGACGAGTAGCAACATTACGCAATACGGTAATACAATTTGAAGATTAATGATCATCTTCGGGAGATTGGAAGAAAAAATACTTGATCATCCGCTGTCCGCCGCATACTTCGTGGTAAGTAGTAAGTTACTATCTGATTATACAATCTCCTTAATGATAGAAGTGCTGTAAGTTTGCGACTTCGTCGTCGTCTTAGGATGCAGCTCGTTTAAAAATTCGCGTTCCCTAGTGCATTAAAAGACTGCCTACTAACTATTAACTTCTTTACTATTTTACTATTCCTCCTATGATATTGTTAAGATATGTATACGGTATAAATAACTTATATACTTTGTTGGTTCTAACGCAAAAATGTGTGCATTTTTAGAGAAAAGAAATAGTACAACACCGAGATTTTGCGTGGTTTCGTTGAACGAAATATTGCGAATGACATACGAAACTCTCCGACAAATCTCCTGATTCCCTTTTTCTTCTAATCCATGTCCCTCTGCCTCTGCAATGTTCCAGAAAAAGATTATAGCCATGCGGAGCCCAGCGAAATATTCATACCTGCCTGCGTTATATCATACAATGCAGTTGAATGCATTGTGAGATTGGCGCGTCATAATAATGCTATACGATATTATTGTCGTTATTTTATACCCGTCCTACCGTTGTTTTATTAACTTCTGCCAATAGGAACGTATGATTTATTGAGACACGCGTTCTGTGCGATGTATGTTGTAAGATATGAATTCGAGTTGGTCGATTACTCTTGATATAGAAAACAATCTAAAAATACTACATGTCACACACACACACACATTGTGACCAGCGTGCTTTATTTCATTAAAGAAACCGATAAAATTGAGTACTATGGTATTTTGGATTTAATACATCGGTCGAACCCGTATAGAGTAAAACGATTATCTGGTATCGTTTATCGAATATTCATCGAATTTATATTGCTTTCATAATGCTATTTTAACTGCACTCCATCTTTATGAATTAATAATATTATAATTGTGCTTTCCTGTGAACGTGAAGTATCGCTGATCAAAGGTGTAATCGAATAAACGCTGTAATAGGCATTATTCATATGCACAAAAATTGAATATAATATATATTTCGGAAGTTGACTCGAAAAATTTGATTATTAAAACTTACAATTTTTCTGTAAAATCAAAACGATCGCACGCTCGTTTGCGTGATAGCGCGCGCAGATCGTTTACAACACTTTACGGGTTTACAATTCGCGTCCGAACGGATGACCGTTGGCAAGTTTCATAAATAGATTACACTCACGCATTGATCCGTCATTAAGGCCCAATGAGTATTTAACGTTTCAAAGTATCGAAATGTATTTACGACAGGATTAATGCCAACCATTGCTAATCCCGATGTAATTACTGATAATACGAATCCGCTCATTTGTCACGTTACGCTTAGCGAGATGCCTATCACGATACCTATAACTGTATTCTCGAAATCTGTATCGCAGATACGAGTTATATGACGAGGTAATAGTGAATTGGTACGTAGATGACACATTCGGTAAATCAAATGTCAAGATCTTCTTTGTATGCGTGCGTGCATGCGTACGTTGTGTGTGTGTGTGTGTGTGTGTGTGTGTGTGTGTGTGTGTGTGTGTGTGTGACTATACAGTCTGAATGAAAGAATGGGGTCACAAAATAGACTGCTAATATTGATTTAACTATTAAACTCATGTATTCCGTTCACTCGCCGAACTTTTATACAGCGCATGTCACGCATTAGGTATGCACGCGCAATTTCGTTTATTCTATTTTCGTATCCAAGCTCATCCATATATTCCGGTGCCGGGAGACTTGTCATGTCACGCAACGTTATTCGTCGATACCTTATCGAGCGGATCAATCCGCTCGGGGAATGGACGTGTCGTGCGAGCTGCATTATGTAGAGCAGTCGGTGTCGTTTCGTTTCCCATCGCGGATTCGAGAAATTCCCGGCTGGTAACTATCGGGGGCGTACACGTCGATACGTAGACTTCACCGCCTCGTTGACTTTCTAAAAACTACTTCCGCGATAAGAAAAAAAGAGAGAGAGAGGGGAGGGAAAGAAAGAAAGAGAGAGAGAGAGAGAGAGAGAGAGAGAGAGAGAGAGAGAGAGAAGGATGAAAAACGGAAAGACGAGGGAGATCTCCGCGATGAAAGGCTGCCGTCAGCGAGTTTCCGGTGGGTTCGAAAAGTCGGTCGTTGCTTCGCACGTAAAACCGGTCGGACAGTTCGCGAATGCGAAATATCTCTATATATAGGTATATAGATATACATACACACGTGAACCGCGAGGATGCAGGAGGAGAGATTGGGGCTGAGGGATGAAAATATGGGCGGTCATCCCCTAAACCAAAGTAACGACAGCCGACGGCGGCACCGTCCATACGTCTTCTCCTAAACCGGCCAATAAATCGAAGAAATCGATGGCTGATTGAATGGAGCGAAGTAGATTGCCGTACACTTTCTCCGTCTCTCCCCACCTATCTTTATCCTATCTGTTTCCTTTCTCGTTGCTAGCGCGTTGCTCTTCCCATCTTCCGCACTCAATCCGTAAATGCGTGAGCTGCTAACCGAGCCGAAATGCTATTGCTTACCAGTTAAACGTCGTAGAAATTGCGCGCGTATAATTCTGGTATTCTGAGACAAACACGAAGATGTTGTTGAAACTTCAAAAGAGAAAATAAAACGTAACACTTGTTTGTAAAAAACATTCTCGTAATATCTCGCGAGAGCAGCTTCTTAGGTCACCGATCCCGCCGATAATTATCCGCGCTGACTGCTTTATATTTAATCGAACTTTTTAAACCGCCACGTTATCGCACAACGTCGGCAATGATTACGCGACGGCGGAGCCGCTATAATTTGAGCAGCTAAATGCGATCATAAAATGGTCTCGTGAAAATGAAGGAAGAGGATTGCTGCCATGCATAATGCCGTTGATTAATGCACTCCGGCAATTTGTGTGAGTGATTAAATGTGCAGAAATAAGAAATATATTTTTAATTAGAATTTTGTAAATTAAAATTGTCACATACACTGAGAAACTCATTTTGTTGAATAAACTAAATCTGTGTTTGGATATGAGCAAACAAATTCTTTAGTTAATATAACAAATTTGTTTGCTCATATCCAAACACAGATTTAGTTGATTCAACAAAAAATGGGTTTTTCAGTGTATATTATACTAATGTTCTTTTCTTATCGCACTTGATAATAGATTAATCTATTGCCACTAAAATATTTCGACAGTATTTTTAGAACTCTCTTAATTAAGAGAATTAAAATTGCACAAATGTCAAATAGAACTTTAATGTAGAATTAAGTTGTATCATTGGTACTCATTTTCCTTACATATAACGTTTACTGAAGTAATTAGTTTCTATAAAAGTTGTACTGTGATCGCTGATCCGCAAAGCGTAACTGTACATCATAAAATGGTGTTATAGATTTATTTAGAGCAATCAAATTAATTTTAATTTCCGTTACGTACGATAATGGATTGTAATTATTTAACATAAGGTCTCGGTGCACGCGCGACATTTGCGAATCGAACGGAGCACAATTTCGATTGTGGGTTCCGGCACCGTAGTAGTACATTGCACGCGAAGCACCGCCTAAATAAAACAGGACGGGAGTATAATACGACGAGGGTATGTCAATGTCAACGTCTCCCTTTGGAATCGAAATTAGAAAGGGAGCGTGGAATTTTAAAGGGTTATGCTGATCGGCTGGCTGATCGTTCTATTGCAGTACCGCGTATCGCTACTGCCGAAGACGATGGGGTAGCCTCGCAGTACCAACGAAGGGAGATCCTTCGCGCATATCTGTTTTGGATAATGCAACAGGGGGAAGACGCACCGTGTAAACTGTAAAGTTAAGAAGATAAGTGAGAGGATCGATAGTGCCGCGCGTGAGTTAAGCGGGATTTCATGCGCGTCCATGCTCTTGCAAACAAGTCTTTTTGAATTTTCGTATTAACATAATTGATGAACTCTATAAACATTATACCGTAATTTATACATAATTTCCTCAGTCCTCACACGGACGTTCATTAACGCGCGATTTTTCCGGAGAGCGCTGCGAATCCATTTGACAGAGATTGTTTCAGATTCACCTCTGGCTATGGATCAAAATTATATTTCTCTTCTCTACTCGGTAGTTTGCGACGCATGCGAAATTGCGATAGAATGTATACGGTGGAATATCGACGTGTATGCTAAATTCGCGACACGAATTTAGTCTATTTTGTTCCTGCGTCGACTGGCTCTACAGATCGAAATTCGGCGCTAAAGATCGGCCGGCAGGTGTCAATAATCTATACGTGTACGATTCAGGCTGTCCGTTTTTCACCTGAATACTAATGAGCCATTTTCGACGGTCCGCTTTCAGCGAACGAAGGGTAAAACGGAATAGACGGATATGTACCTGCCATTCACGGTCTGTCGGGAGAGCAACGACGATGGCGGGAGAACGAAGTGATTATGGAACAAAAAGCCTTTTTTATATCCGTACGCGCGGAAAGTTTTTCATTAAATCGAGATTTACATTCAACGGTTATCTTGCCGCTTTCCTTCGTTTCAATCATAATTACACACTCGACGATGTCGAGTGGTTTTCTTATGCTTCGATCATCATTAATATTAGAGAAACATAGCCTTGACGTTACAATTGGATTTAAATGTCACGGCGGATTTAAATTTCGTGTATCCACATCTGAATTCTCATTCGGCATTCACGATGTGTCTAATACCGTTTATCGCTAAGCGATATATTAATAAAACGTATAATTTTATCGATAATAGATTTCAGATATGTGAAGTGCATTTTAAATCATAATAAAAAAAAGAATATTTATTATGATAACCAATTCTTAAAGACATATCTATATTTAAGAAAATATCAAATTTAACTTTTGAGAAAATTAATTTTTTAAATATCTCTCTTCATACTATACGCTGATGACAATACGTCTGTCCATCTTGCTAAAAGTAAGTACAAAAAGTAAATATTATCTACTCCGTATATACTTGAAACTTCCCATCGATATCCTTCTGGTCTCAATGTAATATTTCTAAGTTACAGAAATATATTGCAACAACGTAGCAGAGGTTGGTATTCTATAAACCAGAACGGCCAAGTTGCCCAGAGAAGAAAAGAGATAAAGCGCAAGAAGAGAGACAAGGAAAGAGACACAAATAGAAATATCGAGTCCAGATCGAGCCAAGCAGTACGAGTTGGTTGATATTGAGAAGCAAATTGAATCTGAATGTTGTCGTAAAAGATGGATATCAGTCTGCACGTGCATCGCCCTCCCCAAATATTGTCTACCAATTCGTTACTAACTTTATTCCCGGCGTACGTTCGTTGCAGAGCTTTATCAATCTCTCTAGATGTCCGACGGGATTCACATTGCGGAGAGAGAACTTCCGGACATTATTGTAAAGAAACTGTATAGCGAGAACGTGAAATTGATGCCCTGAACAGACAAAGCTCGATTTTTATGTCATTCTCGCAACCCAATTGGAGTAGACAAAATATTAGTTTTCTTCCAGTCACGTTAACTGATCTGAAATAGTTGTATGCCATATAAACAATTAATTATTCAAGGAACACGATACTAAAAAATGAAGAAATTTATAATATTTAAAGAAAATTAATTGCTTCATAAATGAGGTCGAGAATTTTTGGTGCGGTAGTATGAATTTTTGAACTGATTCAATTTATAAAGTCAAAAGAGTTATAATATCGTGATATAAATTCATTTTTCGTAATATTGCACCATACAGAGAATAACTGTGTCTGACAATATTTATTCGAAATTTATTACTGCATAAATTTGAAAATGATTTTATATATCTCGCAATTTTATATTACGTACGGCATGAATACAAAATATCTTATTACAACTAATTCATTAATTACTCTTATAGGCTTTGTAACATTACATTGATCACACATTCGATGCATCAATTATATTTTATATTATTATGTCGCCTTTAATAACTATTTTATGAATCAATTTTATGAATCTCATATAGTACTGCTTTACTCAAATAATGAGGCAATTTTATTTGATGAATTATTTAATATATGCATGTTCCTAAAAGCAAATGTTATACTTTTTATTACTAAAACAACGCATGCGTATAACAGCGTAAGGAAAATGACTGAATCAAATATAATCGTTTCCATAAAAATTTCAAACACATGGATTTATTTAAACGGCTTTGGTTTGGATTTAGAGTCTGTGTTATTTCGGAGGGAACGAGTTTTCAGCGATACGATTTTTTAATGGCCATTTTTACGTTGGTCTAAGCTCGGTTGTTTTGTTGTAACGTGGATGTAACGTGCCCTGATTACACGCAAACCGCGTTTGCCATGTACAGATTGCTCGCTCCAGCGATAATACGCGCGCACGCTAGGAAACTGCTCGCAGAATTTTCCGGCCAACATCTGCCTCTCGTAACGCGATATTTTAACACCAAGGGATCGGCAGGCGCGCGCTCGAAACGGTGTTGCTTCGTTAAAAGAATAGTTAGATACCCATACTTATTGTGTGCGAGGTGGATGTAAAAGGATATCGAAATGGAAAAGGATCGATTGCTGAGTGCCGAGCAAAGCGTGGCATTCGAGTAAGGATAAGTGCCCAGCTGCATCTCAAGTGCATTATTGAAGAGAGAAAAATGGAGTAGTCAAATGAATCCGTGATTAATAACGAAGGAAACGATATTCCAATACGTATCGTATTTGTGCTCATTAATAATATAGATATCGCACGTATCTATATCATTTTTTAGATCTATCTATATAATAACAATATATATAATATAATTATATATATTATTATATCTTCAATAATTTCCCCTCCCTCACATTTAAATTTTCTTTTTTCCCTATTATTATTTTATAACGCAATTTATATCACCTCATTAAAGAGACAAGTTATTTCAAAAGTTAGCTTTCGGACTGTCAATACATGCACTTATATATATATATACATATATATATCACCTCAGTGAAAATAATTGATCGCAGACGTCGCGTAGGAATTTTGATGAAACTTCGCACGCTTATAACGCATTTAAATGTATTCCGCGTGCCAACACGCGTTCAGTAATGTGCCGGGAAAAGGCGCGTTCCATGATGTACAAACGCGCGAAAACACGCGCACGTACGGCGACGCAATTTATTGTAACATATTTAGGGGTACGCGGCACTCAAGCGGCCCGGCGATCGAAAAGCGGTTGCTAGGCGTCCTTTTTTTTCGTGCCGCGCTGATGTGTGCTTCCACCGAGCGAAACATCGCGGGGGTGTGTACAACTGTACAGTGCAAAGCTACCGAAAAAGAGGAGAAAATTAGACTGCCTTTATTACTCACCCCTCGCGTTCGACAAATACGGATGCAAATGTAAAACTGGTTCGGGCTCAGCCAGACCGGAAACCCGTTTCATTCATATTCATCCCGCTCGCGCTCGTATTGGTGTGACGTACCTCGCGAAATTTCTTCCATCACGACAGTCACATTCAATCAACAGGGAACGTACATATCCTGGCCTGGGTGCTATCTACGTATGGGACGCGCACGGTACTCGCACACACATGTACGCGCATGCACGTGCGCACGTACGTTTTTTGTCCATGCGTAGAAAGAGGTACGGAGTTTACCGCGCGGTTGTCATCCCTCGAATATTTAGTGAAATATTTTACCCATCGTGAGATTTTTACGCATTATATCCATACCTCTCTCAGCGAGGGTGTATATTCATTTAATCATTATTATAGAGGAGGCGCAGTATATGTTGCGGTGGTCGAATATCACTGTGTTAAACGCCACGCATTGATCTCGGTAAATTTGCTGATCGGAATTAAATTTTGCGATCTTATTCAATTCTATGTGTGATCTGAAAATCGGTAGTTGTTAAAATTATAAAATATTCGATTTGAACAAAGTTTCAATTTGAATAAATTTATTTTCGGCGGCAATAAAGTTATTGATATTTGCATATGTAAAGTTGAAAATAAAATAAAAAAGTGTTATTCACGTAGCTAATATTAGAAAATGTGGAACAATTTTAATAATTATTGCAATTCAGCATTTATGAATTAATGAAAACGCGTTTTCTAATATTTTTTATTGCAAATACTGTAAAACACAAAATTTTTATTAATCATCACATTTTCGTGATTAAAAATGAAATAAAGATTTTTAAAAATTTATAAAAACCTACAATAATTAGATAAAAATGTTTGAGTAAAAATTGTATTTAATTGAGGTTATACCTACATGTGTTTGAATATTTTAGATTTAATCAAATACTACTATTACAAGAAAGTCTTAACACAGCGCACTGTAACGTAAATATATGTATCATCATGTACTTGCTCTCCTGGATTATGTTTTAAATTTTATTATCCGTGTGTAAAATTGTATAAATTATCGGCAGTTTCTCCGCGAATGTTAAAAAATTAAATCAGTGTTATTTCGAATTAGGTAAATACGACGGCCATTCACCGGAGTCCAAATGCGCATCGGGGTGTATTCTACGCTATGCTTTGCCGCCTTCGGGAGGTCTAAAAGCGAGCTTCCCTGTAATTCTCGCTGATCCAATTACGGTAACGCGGGGAATAAGTTAGCGCGCGCAGCAACGGGGAGGCGAAACAAGTGTGCGATTTCTAAACAAAGCACGAACCTGGAAGCGGCCGGCACTCCGTACCGTCCATTTTTAAACCGCATCGAACCGGCTAATTCCAAGTCAAATAAAGGAGTTCGCGATGGTGTGCACTTCGACGATGGCGCTCCCCCTTTATATATCCTTAGCGTGCACCAAAGTTTTTCCCTAATCCAAATGTTAGCTAAAGGTTACGCGGCCCGGTTCCTTCGATCAACGTCATCATGTAAGCGTATACCTACGTGTGCTGCAGTCAATTTAACAGTCAATAATCCGACATTTATCGCGAAGAAATTTAGAAAAGAAAAAAATATGGGAAAACCCCCGATTGTGTACCACCATACATTTCCTTCTCTTTGACAAATTGAGATTAATCGAAATATTTTGAGAATTAGCCCTCAAACTGTACTTTTGTCTAAATAGAACCATATTTTCATCAGAAAGCAATCGAGACTGTGTAAAAAAAAAAGCATAGAGAATTTGAAGCAGCCTATGGAATCGGTAGGCAAATTTTGAATCAGAGTGCATCCACACTCACGTGTCTCGTATACAACACCCGGTTACAGTGAGCTCTGTTTTCCGACCACGTGTAATAACATGCAGGGCAAGCACAGCATGCAAGTCCTGCATGCAAACAAAGCGTGTAACCGCGCGCGCTACAATCTTAAGACAAATAATGCGTGCGTAACGACTATCGACGTTTGCATTTGAGAACAAAAAAGAAAGGTGACGTTAAACGGTAATTAAAACCGCGGAGAATAGCGTCAAACAAATCAAGCGTTTGATAAATCCGCGGTTTGCAGCGAAATATCGAGTAACAAAGCTCGCGTATCGCGTAGAATTTATGAGAATATTCGCAACGCCACGGAGCGTTGTGCGTTGCCCGTTGCGATTGGAAAAGCGCAAAACTCGCAGCTCGCTGTAAACGTTCGCGCGTCGTGTCGCGCCGCATCTGCTCGCAATCGCCCCGTCGCATCATCTCTCCATCGTTTTACCACATAAATAAATATCCATTGTTTTAATATCACTCGCGGGTGGGTAACCCAATCTAACGTCGTCGCCGGCGGTGTTTCGTTGCTTTTTCCGTCGCGCATACGCGGCGACGGAATGAAATGTGGGGCCCGGGCACAATGAAAGAGCTTCACTCAGGTTCATCTCGTCTCGCTTTTATTGCGACCCCGCGCCACGTGTAACACCCTCCCCCGCGCGGTACGTGTATATGAATACGAACTTCGACGTACGTACACGGCGGTCGTAAATCCTTATAAACTTTATACCTCCTTAATCCTCGAGAATTAAGGGGCATATGTCGCGGCGGAGCGAATTGTAAAAAATTGTCGAATAACCCCCCTTCTTTGCGCGCCCTATTACGGTCGCGCGCGGTCCGCCCCTACGTCGGTCGGGGCCGTTTCCTCTATGGTCACCCTTCTTGCTCGCGCCCCGCGCCCCCGTTTCCATGGTGAACGGTGAACCTCTGTCCCCGTGCTCTCTCGCGTCACATCCGTTTTTACGGGCTTCTGCTTCGGAACGAAAACGAGAGACGAGGACGTACGCATGGCGCGCGGAACGCCCTGAGAAAGAACTCGATCTGAATAAAACGTAGCGTCGCTTTTTTTCCCTCCGTAATTTGCATTGCTATTATCCATGGATAATTCGGCGGAATGTCCGATCATCGGAGATACGTACCGCGCGATCGACTCGATTACAGAGTGAATAATTTAATAGGCTATATACGGAAACTGTGTGCATACTATATTAATCATTATATCCAATTTATCACTCGTGTAATCTAATTAATTGTGAAATTGAGAAGTCATATCGTAGGCTACAATTTGTAGCCGAATCGTAAAGTATAAAATATGTAAAATACGTCGTGTAACATATCGCAGAAAGAAAGAAAAAAGGTAAAATATTAAAAAGTGGATCATGTGTCTCGTACCTGAATTTGTAACTTGCAATCGGCAACAGAACAGAACAGAATCAGCACACGTGTCAGACTTTCGTCACGTAAATGCAATAAACGTATCCGTCCAGACATTCACCTGCACACATATACAGAACGATTGAAAGAGCGTGGATGATTACGCGTTTATTAATGCACACGTCACCGGTCATTTCGCGCGACGCGGCCGGCGCGGGCGTCTCCCGACGTGTATCACAGGCGTGATTTAAGACATCGACATCGACACAGCATCGATCCTCGTCGCCTCGGTGGCGGTGGCTCGATGCTCTCGCATCGCGAGGCCGTAATTCGTTGAATAATTCGGGCTACTCTGCGACGAGTTCGCACCGCGACGCGAGCGACGACGAGACGCGCCGCAAAGAGAGAGAGAGAGAGAGAGAGAGAGAGAGAGAGAGAGAGAGAGAGAGAGAGAGAGAGAGAGGCAGTTGATCGCGCTATTACGTACCTGAATCATGCAGCAAGCTCATCTCGTACTCCTCCGCTGCTGGATCCATCTCATTCGGCACTTTCGACACTCGTTTGTCCACGGCGTCCACGCGACTCGATCTCGGCGCGAAAAGACGCGCTGAGTACGCGGAGTAAGCGGCACGGTCGTCCGACATGTTGCCTCCCCCGCGCCGCCCGCGCGAAGTTTTCTAGTTTCTAACCGCCGGAGTCAAAACACACGTACGACTCGCACGAGCGCGCTCGCGGCCGGGCCGAGTCGAACCGTCGTCAATAGCGAGCGTCGGTAATAACGTATTAAAATAAGACGGATGATCGGCTGTTTACGAGAATGCGTCGGTTATCGAAACACTCGCGACTTCGCCGCTCAGTGTGGCAGGCTGTTTCTCCCCGACTCGCGTAGTCATTTCGAACTAGTCTCGCGACTCGCGACGTCATGACGTTATCGCCAGATCGCCACTCGCCGCGAGGACCCGCTACACCACGCGTAGAGGGGGGGGGGACACGCCGTGAGCCGTGTTTTCAATCTGATATCAGCGAACTGCCCTGCGTTTGGTGCACACGTTTCTCAAGATCAGAGTTGAGTATTGGAGTCTCGCGATCGCGATTCAGATTCGGAGTCGGCGGAGTCGAGCGGTGAGCGGTGAGTGAGTGTCGTGCGTGTCGTGCTTCGCGTTTACGCGTTTTCGTTTTCACTCGTCTGAAGTGCGTCCGGGTGATGAGTGTATCGGATCGCGTCGGTAGTGCGACAGCAGTGCTACAGTGCTTAAACTGAACGAGTGAACGCCGCGGGCGATGTTGCTCGTGCGATGACTTTTCGTGGACAGATTACGAGAGGCGAATGAAGCGGAACACTGTGTGTAGCTCCGGCATTTCGAGGCCGGTAGGCGCGACCTGACGTACAGGTTAGATTATCGCGATATCGAGGATTCGCCGCGCCCGGTGGAAAATCCGTCGTCGTTCGCGAAATTCATGTCAATCGTGTCCCGGGAGTGCCGACAAAATGGCGGTTGACGGTAATAATTACGTCTTGCCTGCTGGTCGAGCGAGCTGGAGCGAGCCGGAGCGAGCGGATATTCGGAGGGATCGAGCTGCCGGCTGCCGGCAGGAGGAAGGCGACGGATCCGATCGGTGAGTACTTTTTCGGATTTTCGTCGTTGCGACAAGTTGCAGCGTTGCGTTATAATGATCGCACATTGGCAGATTGCCATATATATGCATTTTACATTGTTCTCGATGTCGTTGGTGCGAAAGGCATTACTGTATTTGCTTCGTTTTTATGTTTCAGTTATAAAAGGTTCTATATATTTATTTGAAAAATTATATTTAGTTAGAAAAATTTCAAGTTTCCAAAATATTTTTAAATTTCTATTTTTCAATCTCGGATTTTCTATTCGTTTTAGAACTATACTTAAATTACGTAATGTTTGAATGTTTGAATGTTAATGGATGAAGCAACAAATTAATTCGACTCACGTTTCTATTTTTTTTCCACGTTTACGCAGACACGTACGTATTGCAAACGGTGAATTAACGATTGAAATTTGTTTCAATTACCATTGGAACATGTGTGATTGGCAGCGAATGCTTTTTAATCTGACGTGCTTTCTTCGTAAATATGTACGTTAACTAATTTTATCTAATTAACCCATTAAATCCTAACAGACCTGTGTTTTTCTCTTGAGAGAAAGAATTGCTCTTTTCGAAAATCTGGTCAGAGCGATGGGATGAGATATCTAAAAAGAAAGATGCAAAGGTTGAAAATAGAAGTAAAAAAAGAAAATAAATAGCCTCTGCTTTTTTATTGACAAATAATAGGTTGGCCAATAAGTCCGTGCGGTTTTTTATTTATAAATGTTACTTATAAATAACCGCATGGACTTATTGGCCAACCCAATATTTAACTAATAAATAATTTCGTCTTTTTAAGAAGAATAAATCGATACTTATAATTATTGTATGAGTAATTTATAACGAAAATTCTACTCAAAAAGATGAAATCATTTATTAGTTGAATATTTGTCAGTAAAAAAAGCAGGGATTATTTATTCTTTTTACCTTCACGTTCAAAATCTTTATATTTTTCTTTTCAGATTTCATCTCAACGCCGATTAGATTTTTGGAACGAGCAACTCTTTTTACCCTTAAATAATTCTAAACTTCTAAAAATTTTGATCAGAATCCAAGTTACAAGGATTTAAAACAGAAAAGCACATAAAGGCTTAATGGGTTAAAGATTCCTTACATAATGTATATCTTTCTCTACGTTGAGTAAAATTAAAAAACTGTAGATTGTATACGATTCTGATATCCGCGATAAATATATGACGTAACAATTTCGAAAATAGTATCTGCAACGAATGGGGTTTATCGAGGGATTAGACTGAATATATTTCAGACAGGGGGCAATTAATTACCGGACGGAGGCTATCGTTTTGATTATACGTGATTAATAAGTATTGCTCACTAATTTCCCATTTGCCGGATATATGTACTCTTAACTAGGACAGCAGACGATACGCTCGTAATTAGGACACGGGCCTGGGTGTATCCGTCATATTTTACGTTGCATTACGGACTCGCCGCCTGGCGCATCGCGATGCATCGTCACGGTATAGCGCGCTATAACGGGCGCGCAGCGTCCATTTCTCTCTGGACAAACGCAATCCCGGGGTCCACGCATCCGACACATCGCGCCGCGAACGAAGCCTTACAAATACCGCGCGTGATATGTCGTGATTACGTAACGCGAATAAACCCGGAACAAAGTAGACACGCCCGGGAGTATTTCACGATTTCACTCGCCTCGCCGTCACGTCGTCGCTTCCGCCGCTTCTCGGCGAGGTTCGCGATACTTTTATATAATTTTTATAATTTTTACAATGCGTATTATGCGACCGTACCGTTTCTCGCATTACGGATTTTAATCATGCATCTAATTATTCTGCCTCTCTCCCGGCGAGCGTCTCGTCGCGCGGCGAAACGCGACGAAACGCTCGCGGCCATGCGTCCACAATGTCCACAGTAGTCCACCATGCATTTTCGCGCGTATTATTTTCGTTCGAGAAAAATGATCGTCGCTATATCGCGCACGGGCAAATTACCAGGTATCGTTACGGTCGGGAAAGTTTATTGCGCTGGATAGCTTGAGTAAATATATCCGTCGCGCGATGAGCAAACACGAAAAAGAGTATTTTTTTGGAGATCAAAGGTGCGCGCAACATTTCAACTAACCGAATCTCTTTAGTGTACATGAAACAACACTTCAAACACGCGTTCATGCAAGCCCCGGGCCTTTTCAAAAAAATATGATGACACGCGCTTTGTAGACGGTTGAGCGAAGTACTATACTACTGTTTTGAACGTATCCGCGGCACGATGCGGCAGAAACGGCTGCTGATTTGTTTTCATAAAAGCCAAATGTGCGCCGGGATTGCTCGGAATCGTTACTGTCACTCGCTTACCGGAAGAGTTATGATGTTGTTGACGTAGCCGAATGGGCTTGCGAGGCGGGCGAAATTCTCGCGTTCCCGGATTCGACATCAAAGTTCACCTAAGTTTGTTCGCCGCGTTATCTAACGAAGGTATTTGCATCCCAGGAATTTCAGTAATTATGCATACCTAATTAGCCATTGTGTCCCATCTTACGCGATCTAGTGTCTCGCCTGCGACATTTCGAGCGTGCGCGCGTCGCGTCGCGTCGAGCGTTCGAGGAATAATCAATTTCTGTGAAATACGAGTATATTGCGCGGGGAAATATTGTTAACATTATTACCTAACTTTGCAGTCATTAGTGTAAAAACTAGATTAATACATCAGATTTTATTC
This sequence comes from Temnothorax longispinosus, assembly GCF_030848805.1. NCBI lineage: Eukaryota > Metazoa > Arthropoda > Insecta > Hymenoptera > Formicidae > Temnothorax > Temnothorax longispinosus. Next base: position 2,335,819 of record NC_092363.1, on the reverse strand, counting down.
GTATTATAAATATAGAGTTACAATTTAGAAAGGATGGCAAATGACTGTGTAACGCATGAGGAACATGCCGTGCATCGTATTATCGCGTACCACGATTGTAGTCGCGAAAATGTCGTATTTAAAGCCCCGATAAATTTGAGGGAACTCCGAGATTCTCCGTTTTCGCTCCCCATTAACAACGTCGATCGGACCGATATCGAACGGCGAAGTTTCAACGGGTAGTAGTGCAGCCCGGTAATCAGTCTCGCTCGGGCGAGTAATAAATTTCACCGCAATGGTGTACCACGCGTGCCACGTGACCCCGATATCCTTCCCTGCGCCGCACTTCTCAGCACTTCCCCCATAATTCATCAGCCATTTTATCGTGCCGTCGAATATATATTCACGAAAATCCGCGGTAATCGTCCCCTCGTAATTCCCATCACGACACTCGATCGAGAGAGAGACGCGATCGGCCGGGCCGACCCCTCGCCACGGCGCACTCGATAGTGCGCGAGCTGCTCCAATGCTCCATTGGTGCAGCGAGCCGAGCGTGGATTGGGATCCGGTTTCAGATTCGACCGGGATTTAGATCATTATCCGCCGACAGGACTTGGGAACACGTCGCCGTGGCGCACGATGTGTTCTTTGACGCGCCGCAAATCCCCGCGCGAAACAATTAACCCTTTGCACTGGCGTCGCCGCTCGGAGCTCGGAGCTCGGAGCGCGTGTGCCCGCCGCCCGGTGCGCCCGGGATGAACGATACGCCCAGCAAGATAGAACTTGATGCGCGCATGAGTGTCGCGCCTGCATTCGTTACACGATCCTTTGTGACAGCGAATGTTGCACGCTTATAATATTTTTTTACACCGTTTTCAAGCGTATCGCGTTCAACGCGTTTAAATGCGCGATGATAATTACGCGACTGTTTGCCGCTATCCTTTCTGTCTCATACAGAGTTTTAGAACATATGAAATAATTTGATATTGTATAATTTTAATTAAACGTAATATGTAAATAGTCCTCGTACCATTGATTACATACTATAGTGAAATGTGCTATATTAATGTGTTATTTTTTTCGCAACATAATATTTTATTTACTTTATTACGGATTGATAATGAAAAGTTAAATAAGTCTGTGAATTTGCGTAAACGCGTAAATATAATTTTGATTATATAACTTAGTCTCGCATTTTGCGCAAGCAAGCGCTTACTAAGCACAAAGTGATTTTCTGCTGGACACCATCTAATGTTGCACTATCTTGTATCTTGTTTACCTGGCGGACAGCATGTTTTTAGCTTCTAGGCACGCTAGGTAAGCGTTTGTGATAGTTGCTAAGTTGTCCCAGAAACGGTCAAGCACTCAGCAAAATATTCACGCGTTCATAACGGGCGAGAGAAGATCGATTTTCCGAAAATGCGAAGACAACCATTTATACTTCGCTGCAGTTTAGTTTAGAATAGTGTAGTTTAGAATAGCACAAGTGACGATCGTGTAACCTTTTACGGACACGCTTTTGCGAAACTCACGTGGTCGTGAAACATTGTCTCGAAGCGATCCCGGTTATGGGATAATTAACACGAGCGACGTTGCACGTTGAATCTGCCAGGCCGCGCGTCGTCAGGACTGACCAAATTACTCTCGAAATTGGCTTCGCGTGACGCGCCGCATTACGACATTCTGATATAACCCCGTTTGCACCTAACTACATTAAATTCCAAAACAAAATGCGCGGACGAAATTTGCATTTCCCCTCTGGCGCACACATCCGCGGCGCGGCGCGGCGCCGTTGGGAGCAACTCCCGGATGAAACGTGTATGATGCGCGGCGCGCGGTCTCTGGCAGCGGCGGTCCGCGCGGCATTAAAATTATATTATTTCGCCAGCTTCGAACGTATGCGCGAAGTATGCGCCGCGTTGATTATGAGTTTTAATGAATTTCTACGGGATCATTACAAAGCCGCTGTCGGGGTTGTGCGGTCGGCACACGTGGCCGTGCCCGCTCCGTGCACGGGCGGGGTGTATTTGTGAAACACAGCACGGTGCCGCGCTGCGACGATCGGCTCTCCTTTCGCGTGCGCGCGCGCGCCTTTATTGCCTCGTGTACACGCGCGACCGTATTATATCCGAAACTTTTTCACAGATAGAGTCGTACCGGGTTAGAACTGACAAATGGAGCCGACACGTGTCACGATGCTAATGCGCGGTGAAAAATTATTTCGCAATATTCAACGGTGGTAGCGGGGCGCCCGTGCCGCGCCTTTTCTGGTTGCCTAGTCGCATTGCCTCGTCTCGCCAGAGATCTGTTCCTTTGCTATTAAGCAGCAATAAAACAGTCGGAGTCCACCGGGGTGAGAAAGAGATGATTAATCTTTCGCTCTGATCAATGCGTGGCGCTCCCTCAACGAGGTCTAAATGATTTTCGGAGATTATCAGCCTTTTCCGTAAAACGTGATGATTATTTACGAACACGAGAAATAATCGCACACAAACGTGAGTGAGATAATGAAAGCTTAGCGAACGGTAATGCTTAACTGAACTGATGGTTAATATAAGTCAGCAAAAATAAACTATTTTGATATATACGTTTCTGAGGATAATTATTTTGGCGCGATAAGAAATGATAGATTTTATATAGAAACATAACAAAAGATATATCGTAAAAGGAAATAGGTAGTTTTGAATAAATGATTAATTGAACAATTGAAAATGGTCTTAATTGCGCGATGATGTTATATGCAAATATATTTGATTCTGACATATCGTTCGATTTCATTCAAATAACAATCGTATGTATTTCCATTTCTCATTGTCACCCATTTCGATGATATTCTGTATTTATCCGTATTGTATTGTACGTACATTCAAACAAACTGCGGGATAGCGATAAGCGGGAATCGGAGTACCAAAATGTACCTGGGGAGGATGGCGGGCGCATTGCGCAAAGAAAAGGGAACGAAAAAGGATGGAGGGCGCGAGAGAATCGGATGCGGTAGGGAGAACGAAAGAGAATGGCATTTGCACTGGCTCACAGCCAAATCCCACCTCATCAAAATGTCGGAAAGACGGCTCGGCAGACGAGTCAAGGCAACACGGTCTGAATGTCATCCCTTGAGGAACTGTCCCTGCGAGATTCGGCTTGGGTGACGAGGGAGAGCCCCCCCACATCTTTCTCTTGATATTTTTCGACGTTGCAATACGTAGAGCGGGAAGTAACGCGACAAATGTGAGACAAATGCGGAAGTCATCGCTCATCCTCATGTAACGCACGGTGCCCTGATCATCATAATTCAGGATCAGCAGTTTTATCCCTGGTTCCGATTAAACTGACAAACGATCGTGGGCGATTTGAGGGGAAGCATTCGCCCGCGGTAAATCACGAGAATAAATCGGGTTATCAACAAACCCAGCTAATGGGTTTTTATTATGCACTGTGCTGCATGGGAAAATTAGATTACTTCAGAGACGCGCCGTTGAGGGAAAAAGGTTTTGGGGTAATAATATTCTAAATAATTAAATAACGCGCTAATTAGAGACGTTATCATAGCGATATAAGTGATAGCGACATGATAGTAATGTGACATGATATAGAATTTTTGTGTTAGTAACGATTATTATTGAAAACGAGATTACTAAAGGAGAATTCGTTCCAAGCATCTCTTTGCGTATCATCTTCTTCGAGGGCAATCTTACCAATGAAATTCTTCAAGAAGCAGACGGTCGCATAGCGCACAATAAATATTCTCCAGACTCTTTTGAGAGGGATCTACAAAGCAGGCAGGTATTCTATTGCGATCAACGATTGCGTCATTCAGGAATCTGTCACGAGATAGTTCAACAGACTTAACCTTCTGCATTATGAAAAAAATTTATAGTTTTGGTATTTTTAATCTTTTCATAATCATTAAGTTCTTCAGTTAAACGAAAATAATGGCATTTTGCGACCGAAATCTAAAAATAATTTAACATATTTGATAAATAAATATATATTATTTGTATTTTTAATGTATAATAACTATTTATTTTATGTTAAATATTGCAAATGCATGAGGCTGTTGTCTCGCTTGAATATACGCGTAGTTGCGGCGCCGGATAACAGTGATTGTTTGTTTCAAACTTTTTTTACACGCGAGTGAAATTCACTCGAACGCCGGACGGTTATCGGATCTTTTTGAGTGTGTTTTGTGGCACGCAACGACATGCCCATTAAGAAGACTCGATGTCGGGATCTAGATTAGGTTCTCCGCAATTACTTCTGCGTTTTTCGTCTGAGCGGCTCCTTTTATTTTGACCGTATGACCGCGTTAGCATCTATTTGCTAAATTAGTAATTGCTAGTTAACCGTGAAAAAAACGAAACTTTGACTCTTCAGTTTTTCGATCGATATCGACAGAGAGTCTGCAGATTAATCAGGATTGAAACACAGTCAACCAGAGTAGATTTATTATTAAATGAAAATATATTATACATTTGATGAATATAAAATGTATAGAAAAACCAGTGAACATTAGGGAAATTATCACTGATATATATTTAATTTAAATTTACAGTACTCTCGCAAATATTTAATCTCGCAAATATTTAATCTTCTGTCAAAGTACACGGTGGGACATTGGATAAGTCTCATAAAAAATTTGCGATCTTGTTCGATCGTTCATTCCGAGCTCGTGAGTCGTGCTACCAGGCAAACGATCGATCGATAATACGAAGATAAACGATTCCCCGACACGCAGGTAGTTAAAGTTTAAGTCGTTGCACCAGCGGGATCATGCTGTCTCTCGTACATTCCTTAATTTTCTATAATATGATAATATCTGAGTTTTAATTAAAAAGTACTTCCTACTCTCGTCAAATTTAGAATTAACATGCAGTTTTTCGTATTAGTTCTATCGATAAATTAACCGCTATAGCCAATCGTGCGATCGTATTTAAAAATTTCCGGACGATCGGAATTCCCGTGGCTTTAAACCCGTCGAGAGATAACTGCACGCGCGTATCGATAGCGGTACGGGAAAAAAAAAGAGAAGCGTGCGCAAACGAAACGCGCTATTTAATTCCGAGCAGCTCACGCGCAAACGCCCCCGGTTCGCACGCCGAGGTAGCAGCCGTACGGCAAAAAATTACGCGGAAAAATGAAACGGTTTAGGAAAATTCTCGATGCGGCGCGAGGCGACACGAGCCCCGCGGAAACCAATTTCGAAAAATGCGGAGCGGCGTAGCCGGAGTATCACCGCGACGGCATTCGCGACAGAGAGGCGCGGCGCGGCGGGGGGGAACAGGAATATCGGCCCTTTACCCCATCGCGGGCGCTCATGCGACCGCTGATACGCCGGTCGGTCGCTCTCGCAGCGAAACCCAGGTTGCCCATTACGCAGCGGTTAAGCCGGATAATCGATCGGTCGGCGGCGGCGGCGGCAGTGGTGGCGGTGGCGGTGGCGGTGGCGGCGACGGTAGCGGTGGCAGCGGCGGTGGCAGGAACGGTAGCGGCAGCGACAGCAGCACACGCACCGGCACAGATAAATTAGACGGGCTGCCAATACCGCTCATTAGCGTGCCAGGCGCAGAAAACGCCGCAGGCCAATTATGAAAAGCGAATTTCTACCGACGGACAACCGCGGCTCTCGGCAGCGCGGCGGTGGCGGCGACGACGACGACCGCGCGGCCGTTTCGACGAGACGAGCGAAGCCCGGTGAAAAAAAAAATAGAAAAAAAATGTATCGCCGCGGAAAAACGATCGGAACGTCGGCGCGGTCGGCCGATCGCGAATGGATTTTGCGGTTTCCTCGCGCGTCCGTGCGTGTGGACGTGCACGCATGTACACACGCGTCCGACGGACGGGTGTCAAAACGCGAGCGTGTTAAATGCGTGCGACGACCTATCGTCGCGCGTCAAACTGCCGCGCCGCGCCGCCGAAAACCGCTGTCCTTTTCACGCGTTACAGGCATCCGACCGCTAATGCCGGTGATATCGAACTAATTATTACGCCCGAAGGGGTCACGATTATGCGAGCTTGTGCTGTGTTGTCTGTTGCAATTATTGAGAAAAATTAGGGTAGACCACTGACTCTTTACCGAAAAAAACAAATTACTTTCGAGTAACTTATTTAAAAAATATAATACCAACATAACATTTCATCGTTATTTTATTCGTGAAATTTGCTCAATTACACTGTCCAACTTGAATGAGTATTTGAACAACTCTGTTCACGTCTTGCTTCATTATACTCCAGTTCATTGCAACAACGTACTCCGTGTCGCAGCGAAGAATGCGTCGGTGTCAGGTACAGGAACCGCAGACCTCAACATCGACGTGCGTTTTTCATGGCGTCGCCGCGGGTAATTTGCGCAAGCATGCGTCCGCATGCGTTCGCGTGCGTGTTCGGTCAGCGTGTATCGTGCCAGGTTCGCCGGGAATCTCGCATTAAATTCGCACCGCGCGGCAATCAGTCGCCATTCTGCCGGCGTTGCGACGCTGTTACGTGCGACGCTTACGTACGTTATTACGCGAATATGTGACCACTGTGGCGCCCATCGTCGCTGCCTTTTCTCAGCATATCGCAGACAACACGTACGCTTAATTAAACTGCCATCGTCGCCTCCGCAGCTCTATTTTGTTCGTGTCGTATGCACGTCATCCCTGTTGCAGAATGGCGGGCAAAATTTCTTGACACGCGAATCGAAGGAATCCAAGCGTGCATACCGATCGTGCGTCGTATGCGAATGCGGCATGGCTTTTGAGCTCTTGCAAAGTGCCAATCACGGACTACGAATGTAGTTAATTGAAAATGAAAAGCGGATATTTTATACGCGTTCCGTGACTTCGAAATACGGCGTTTTCGAAGTTTATACACGAAAAATTTTGTTATTAAGTCAAATTTAAATATCGGATTACAAATATTTGACTCGCGTTCTCGCTCAATTAAGAATTTTTAAAAGCTCCGTTTCAGAAAATGCAGATATATTAGTTTCTAACTAAACCACGGTCATTGCACAGTTTACTTGCAACGCTTTTAGCGAAGTGAATTAAAAGCTTCCGTGTAAGAGCACGCTAAATTCGTACTTGTTTAACCTAGTTTCTCATATACTTTCCATCTTTTTAGAAAATATTCTTTTTGGTTTACAACCTTTCTCCATTTTTGGCTTTAATTACTCTGACTACTTGTCATCTTGTTCATTATTCTGGAAATAAAATAACAATACGCGCGACGATTCCTTCTCATCTACAACATATATTTCGAATCTCAAATATTTAACTTCCAATCTTCTTCTCATATTGCATTATTTATTATTGCATTATGTCAATCATGGACACTTTAGTCGATTAACTTATCGGGTTGACTGATATTTTCTATGTCTTTCCTGATCGTTGCATTGTAAACGAAAATTCTTATCAATTATAATTGCAATCTAACAAATCATTGACATCGCTAAAGACAATGTTTTGCTAATTATTTCATTTTGTGATAAGCATTTGGCAATATATAAAAAATGGCATTATTAAGAAAAAGATATTGTCATTTTTTTCCCACATGGAAATATATATTTTCACTATAAATGGTTAATATATACTGATACATATATATTGACCATTTATATAAATATACGAGATAAATCGGGATATAGACGATATACAGCGGATCTTCTATTGAAATTTGTGTGCGATCGTGTAACACATGTTTTTGTATAGCTTCGTTACAGAGTTCATAGGTTCGTTACACGAGGACAGCATACTGACTCTTGTGGACTTGTTGACGACAATAACCGTTTGATAGCATCATGAATTCGACATTCGGTATTTTTGAGTCGATATGCGACCTCGCCAATCCCGCCCATCCAATCATTACAATAAACGTTCGAATAATCGTCGTAGAATTGCTGCAATATGTTGATTGCAATCCCGAAATGGGTTTACGGAAATGACGCAGCTTACGTGCGTCTGTTTAATCACATTTAGTGAAACTTTAGTGCCCAACATTTCGCGCAATTATCGATTTAATCGATGAATCGAAATATAATCTTTTAGGAGCTGGAAAGCGCAGCTCAATTTCTAGTAAAAATATATAACAGTAAAAGTTCTGAGTTTCTGTATACAAAACTATAATAAAATAAATGTGATTTTTTTCTTGATAGAAAATAAGAAATAAATTAGAATCATCATACTTATACCTATATTTTTTAATATTAATCGTTGGCCGATTTTCACATTGTTACAGTTTATCGTTATCTGATGATTGTGAGTGTGTGGATATCGCGACGCAGCGATATGATCTGTAAAATATGCGAACAATGTGCAGTATGTAACATTAATGGCATTTTTGTATTACCCCTTCCTCCCCCAGCAGGTTGAGATAACTATCACCTAATACTATAGTTACCGGACCGCAAAGTATTCCATATCGTTGTTATTTTCGATGCATATCGATAAGCGTTTTAATAATCAAACGATAAAAAAATTAAACGTAATAATAATCGGTTAATGATAAAATTGTCGTAGAGATATAATATTCTATAAATTAGGTTTGACAAAGTACAGATACTTGTCAATTTACAAGCAGTAGTACCCGAAGACGCTTGCCTTCGAGAAGTACTACAAGACCATCTTAGATTTCATTATTTATGAGAAATAAGTGATTGCCTTTTTAAATCTAGTCAACGAATTATTTATATCGGCACTCCTCTCTAGCCGGTTATACTTCGGAAAGAAATGAATCGCAGACGAAGCTTCTGGCGGAGCAAGAGTTCTGATGGTCGAGAACGGCAGTAGCGACGGCTTTCATATGACGAAGTTAAAGAGGTATCCGCGGAGATCTTCCTTTCTTCGACAAGAAAGCGGGGTCGGTTGCAAACGACGATCCCGCTGTCTCTGTTCAACACTTCGTGTATCCCCTGCACTCAGCTTTTTATCCGCTCCGTCTCTTCCGTCCTTTCATTTCCCTCCTCTCTCGTTTATGGTTCTCTCTTTAGCTTTCGCTCGCTATCACATTTTCCAAGCGGCGTTTCCCCTTCGAAAAGCGCTTTCTTATTTGCGACAACACACCGCACTCGCTTGCCTCTTTCCCCCAGACAGTGCACTCGAACGGCAGCTATAATTGAAGAATATTGCCCCGCATGGACCGCAAATAGGACGCGACTCTAATTTCATTATTCGCGAAAGAAGCGTGCATTTCCGTAGAGAGAATACCTCACGATGGTGACTTTGCCTACAACCTCCTTGTATTGCTATTAGAACGTGGAGGCGGGAAAGAGGAAATGGGAGACTGGATAACAAGAAAAAAGTAGAAACTGCCGCACGCCACTCCGCAGAAAATGTATGACGCGGTATATCGTAGAGGTAAAAAAAAAAGCGGTTAGTCGAGTAGTAGAAAAGAGTCGTTGAGAGTGTAAAAAACTCATGAGAACTGGTACATTCATTTTTCTTTTAGATTAAATCACGTTAAGGATAAAATTGGCTTATTTAACATTCAAGTCGTTTCATCAAATTCAAATTAGAAACTGGAGTAAAAGAATCAATTTGATGAAATTTTCATATCACATTTCATTTAGAAACTTGTTCGTTATTATTTAAATCTCATCTCCGTGACATTCGCTTCGTCAAGTGGGAGGCGAGTATAATTGATACTTGCAAGGTATTAGAAATAAATTACGCTTTATTGCGCGTTTTACATTAATTCCTTTTCTATACGCTCTCTACGCTCTATAGCTTCCCTCGTTATCTTCTAAACGTTCTTTCAAGAACGAGACGCGGTTGCCCGGCTATAAAGCTGCAAATCGATACCTTTCTTCGCTCGACAAAGAGACTATTTACCGTATTACTAAACCTATATATCGAATGCTTTGCAACGACCCATAGCATTAACCTTCTTTTTATAACGCTTGTTGCATTTCGCGCTCGATTTCACCAGTGATGGATACTTTTATCTCGAGTGTTCGATTGTTAAAAATCGTTGGATGCTATGAACTAATGAGCAATTGACCTAGACCGGCGTTATATCAGTTTTTACAACAAAAGCATCACGATGTGCATCACGTTATTTTTTTTAACGAAAATATTTTTATATAAAATACACAAAAAGTATATGTGTGCATTCCACAAACATTCTTCAATCATATCTGGCGCAATATTGGTCTGATGGTAAATTTGATATAAATTCGGAGTAAACAAATTTGCTGCATCAACGCAAATATATTAATCAATACGTACACAATAGTACTTTTTATTTGCAGTTACATTTTTAAGATTTTACAAATAGTAGCTATTTCTCGAATAAGCCAAGTTATTTACAATTAAAAAAATAGATTAAATAAATAATTGCTTTTGATAAATTTAATAATTCGCAAAAATTTTTGAAATACATTGTGTAGAACGCATTTTCGAGATTAGTTACATCGAGAATCGTAATTACGTTACGTTCATAATCAAAATCATTCGCAACATAATGACTACTGTATCGCGTGCCGACGGCGTCGATTTATTTCCCGCCGGCGGCATGGCGGAAGGAAGTATAGTCATCGATGGAAAACCGCTGTCGTCTGCTGTCTCCGTGTGTATCGGAATATGTACCGCCATGATGCGATCACACGAGCCAGGAGTGCGGACATTTACACGCATTTAACCCTTTGACGAGCGGAAACACGCACGGCAAATCAGCGTCGGCGCGAGCGTTCGCGGTATACGCATTCGGAGCATACATCACCATCCAATTATCACAGCTCGCTGACGCTAATTTCGGGCATTCAGATATCATTTCATCCGTCAATGGCGGCCTGATTACCAATTGTATAACTCCTTTTTTGCAACTCGCTCGTTCGGTCTCTCCCTCGCGCCGACACAATGGTCGCTTTCGGGCCGATCGTGCGGTCCGAGAGTGAATGCTGTGCACGAGTACGACGGCATAATATGCTTCGGAGGATGCCTGTCAATTTTGCAGCTCACGGCCGTAAACATGACCATTCCATCGGAGATAAAATTTCAACATTTGGCGGCTAATTTGCCTCGCGTGGAGCACGACGAAGTGCAGAATTACATTACGGTAACATTTTAGAGAGTGCTTCACGTATTTGATACGGTTTATTAGTTGACAAAAATCGCAATGTTATTAAACACGATTGCGCGTCGGTCGAAAAGACGAGTAACGGATAAAAATTCGAGGAAATTATTTTTTCCGAAGTTACATTAAAGCGATAATTGAATTTCTGCAATGGTGATAGCAAATATCGTCTTTTCGCGCAATTCAGTGAATAAGCAATTTTTTATGTACATAACACATGAAAAAAATGAGAAAATAGTGAAGAAAAGAAAAAATAAAAGATAAATGTTACAAATTTCTTAGAAAATATATACTTACATACTTTTAATGTATTTTACTTTAATTGAATTGTGTCATATTCATACGCGATTTACGTGTTACATACTTTCTTAAATAATCGTAAATTTTATTATGTGTGCCTTTTCTGCTTCAAGGTTATAAAAATACATACGTACAAGCGAAAAATCTAATATCGTATATATAGCCATAAGTTTCATAGAAGATCGGCCTGAATAGAATAACGTGCTCTAAAGTTTGTGGCAACTCCTGCGTGCAGCGAGAAACATGCTTGCATGCACTTAGTAATATTTTAGTCTCGTTATTATACACCGATGATAACGTTACGTTAAACATTATTAAATAAACGCAGTACAATGTCAATGTTATTCATATTCCGGAATAACAATATAAAAATCTGAAATATATACAAGAGAGTATGTATAACAGAAAATACAATTTTACATTTCAGATTTCTCACGGAGCTGGGTTCCTTCGTACAAAGTTCGCTATGGAATCAGTGGGGAAATCACCGCGCTGTGTGTGTACACAGCGTAGCTCCTGCAGTAAGTAATGTCTAATTTAGAAACACGACAATTTATGATAACGCCGGCTTTGCTGCCGCACAAATTTTCATCATGTTAATATCGATTAGCATTTTTCAGTGCATTGAAGCATTCCTTGTAATTTATTAATATATAGGAGAAAAAAAGCGTGTCTTTATATAAATGTATAAAGCACGTATAAAAATATGCATCTATTCATATATACTCTGTCCTTTCTTAATCGATCTTTATATGAAGGAATAATATGCGAACTATAAATATTTTATATATCAAAGAAAAACGTTACTCGTTTTCAATTTTGTTGTTTGTCCTCTCTCTCGTATATATCTATCTGTCCATCCGTATCTTCTCTATATTTTAACGATCTTACATTGTAGCGATGTTTTTTTAAATCTATATTTACACAATTCTAGTGATCGTTCGTTTGATGGCTCGATGGTTAGTATTTCCGGCATGAAAGTTCCGCGTGCCAGTCCTCAATACATATCCATCGGGCCAACAACACACACCCTCGCCGCTCTCGCACTTATTTATTTTTGCATTAATCTATTTTTATTTTATTTGCCAACGGAAATCCCGGCTGTCGCCGGCTGCGCCGCAGCCGCGTCGCGTCGCGTCGCGTCAACTGTAAACAGAAAGCCATGCGGCATTGCGGCAATCCTATCACGTATGCGCGTGTCTACGTGCACGCGCCGTTCATATGCTCGTCGGAGCAAATATGGTAATGCATTCACGCGAAATGTTTTCACGGGGCTTTCTCGAAATACCAAGTCCGCGCGTGAGGCTTCCCTAACGGTTTACAAACAAGTCTGATCGCTCTAGATGCGGTGGTGAGCAACCCTCACCGCCACGACGCGTTTTCGTTACCGCATACATACCGGAGCGATATGTATGGAGCGATGCGCGCGTGTGCAAGAAGGGTGAGGCGCATTTAGAAGCCACGTCATCAAAAGCCTAACTAATTTCTTTTATAGGATTCGTTCTATTATAGCTGTTCGAAATTAATTCGTGAAAATTAGTTCCAGAATAGTAATATATTTTGAACCGTGCTAACGTAATTTCGGGTTAAAGATAAACTCACATGTCGCGGAATTTTCTTTTCCTTTTTTTATCTTATAGTGAGTTTGTAAAATATTTATTCGCTTGGATATTTATTTTCGTTAAAAATTAAGATAAAACCTTTTAGTAAAGCTTTTATAATTTCACAGATGTGTGTCAGATAAAAGCACATTTAGATATTTCTGAATAGATTGTAAGTATAATATTCCCCGAATCCGTTAATTCCGTAAGCCAATTCCCGAGAACCGAGAGCTGTGTTTTCGCGCCACGTTCGTCAAATTGAGACCTCGCAGTTTTCCACGAAATTCAACGTCGGGCAATAAAGTAATGTCAATATTACCGCCGCTATTATCCTAATCGATGTTCGTGATAGCAGCACCGAGGGCTTACATAGATCCGACCAGAGACCCCATTAGGATGGCTCCGTTACATTCATGACCCTGGCTCGGCGATTACGGTCGATGATCCGTGGTGAAATAACCCCCGGTTCCAATCATTTCTCCACACCCAGGCCGCAAGGCCAGATGGGTCGTGGTGGAGTTGCGAAATCCTTGGCTAAGCTGCGATCGGGGTGACGCGTTTGAAGTCGCAGACCGCGAGGAATGATCGGCGGCGGGCCGAATCGAAGGTTCACGGGCCATCTGTTGTTAAGCGAGGAACGCGCATCGACCCCATAATACCTATCTTACATTACGAAATCATCGATGACTAAATCCTTCGGAGCAATTAGCTGGAAAGCGGCACAAATCCGGAGAAAACTGCCCCTTGCTTGTATCGCGCTGATCAATATTCCGCCTGATATGGTATTAGTAGTGGACTTTGAAATTTCTAACAAAATGATACCTTCCCTTGTGTAATAGATAATGAGTTACGATAATCCTTCATAGATGTATTTAGAAAATATTAGAGACGCATCGTGCCTCTCGATGTTATTCTCCGAATTTGAATTTTTCTGTCAACAAACGAAATTGTTACGACAAAAAATTTTTTAAATTAGATAATAAATGTCTACATGCAAATCTGTACATTTGTGAATATCTACACTATAAGATATTTAAATCGGCCGGACTTTATACTTTGTATGAAATTCCTTTCGTTATTTTCGTTGCATGGTGCGTAATTCTTGTTATTGGTCGCACCGTATACGTACGCATCCGCAAAACTTCACGGATCACAAATACATCATAGTCATTCATCGATAGCGAAACGGACGAACGATCCCTCCACGCAAACGTCGATGTTTGTCGCGCGTGTTCCGCGAGAACGAGATAAAGATACGAGTGTGCATATTGCGCGATATTATGCGACCGGTGCAATGGACGATGCACCACGCGCCGTTACTGCCTTCGTCATCGCGCGGCACGGTAAATTCGAGCGCAGCCGCGCGCGTATTTGCTCTCGGAAGCGACGATATCCGCTCACGCGTGCCGCGCTCATGGTACGCTCTGATTATCAACGAATAATTCCTGCGAACGACGCGCTGTAGCGTGCAAATTTCCCGACAGAACGCCGCGCCCGGCCCGTCGAAAATCATTCCGGCGACGCGCCGGGCGACGCGCAGGGGGATGGAAGCGGCCTCGTTGAAAAAAAAACCAGCTTTTCGCTTATCCCTTGAACTTTGATCCCCCGTGGCGTGCCGCTGACAGGTTGTTCAATGTTTGCTCGACCGTTTGTCCTGCAGACCGGTATTTGGTTAATCAGCGAGTTAGTTGTCCATGGTCGAATTCCCGCCGTCGTTTCTCCCGCCGTGTCCCACCCGTTTACACGTAACGCGCGTTTCTCTCCATTCCTCTCTAGCTCTCCACCTGCCCGTTAGTTTGTTTATCTCTTTTGCGGATAGGGTCTCGCTGGACTACGGCTGATCGGAATTTATCGAACGTGTTCGTGCGTTCACGCGTGCAAATATCTATTGCGTGTCGAGCGATTCGGCCCACACTTCAGACGTTCCCTTTATTTAATGACATGGATACTGGATAGACTTTTCCTTAAAAGAAGTATAGTCACGCGGAAAGCAATTTATTTTGCAATCTAGAGCTAAAGTCCTAGAGCTAAAAAAATCTTTCGACTATTTTTTTTTAGAATTTATCAGTATCATTTATTGATAATTATAATTCATTAAAAGATATGTCTATCATATATCTAAGAGGAATTATATCCCTCAATTAATTAAATGAATTAAATTATTGTCACTATATTATCCTTTTTTGGTATTTGGATAAAATATCTTAAAAATAAGATTTTTATTCTTGCTTACAAAAGATTAAAATTTCCAAACTATAAACGTGAGAAAATACATCTCTAGAATCCATGCGCGACGCTTTCTAATATCTACGAGATCTAAACAACGCAGCCGGCATTTGCACGCTTAGATAGATAACCTAATCCGATCTCCGACGACTCCGCCGCGCCGCGTATATCGCTCGGTTTCCCTGTCCGCTCGAAAACCAAGAGCGTCCTCTCGGCTTCTGTCGTCTGCGCGTCCTTCGATGTGTGTACGAAGTTAGTGAGTTTGCGTAGTTAGCGTTACTTGTGCATTAATTGAGGATTACAACAGCAACGAGATATGAGGGGGGCGGAGGTACTGGGGCGGGCAGGTTGTATAGCGGTAGGTAGAGTTGGCGGGGAAGTCGGAGGTTGGGAGGCTGAAGCGATGGGGAGGATGAGATCGAGAGGGGAGGACAGCGCTGCGTCGGAGGGTTGGATCCGGAGGAGTTGGTCGACAAGCGTGAGTACAAGCTCAAGCGCAGGCTTCGGTCTCAGACTCTCAGGCACATGGTAACTTTCCTAATCACCGTACGAAGCCCCGAGGTAGTCATCCGCTCAGCCATCATACCGCCATCTAAGTACAGCAGACACGAAAGCTCGATTAGAGACGTCGAAATCGCATGCGGCATACGCGGATACCTTCTCCGTTGGATACGTGTACCTACGTCGATTCCCGACTCGAAGTTCAAGCTCTTCGTGATCACTGGCGCGAGACAAAAGGAATCGGTCGCGAACAGTCAATACGTGTCCTCGATTCGATAGAACAAATCGTTCAAGAACAGTTCTCGCTAGTGAGAAAACGTATACTTTTATAGTAGTACATTTTATATATATGCTGTACCGCGCTATCTATTAACGCTATCTCTATTGCTATTATTCCTTCCTAGTGTTTAGTTAGCTAGTTTCGATTTGCGTGGGTCAGTGCCGGTCTCTTAGGACATTAAATAACTAAATTGAGCAAACCAACTCTTGAGTCCTTTCGGTCTTAAACATTTAGACATATATATGTATATGGCGTATTTGCATTTGTTATATTTTCTGGATAAATTTTATGAAAAACATTTACATTTGCATTTCTAAAGAAATAATATATATTGTTTTATTCTTGACAGTTATTTAAAATCTTATTTAGAATATTAACTTAATTTTGATATTTTTAATTATTGAAATGTATACATTTTCCATATAACTTTTAATAACAAAATGATATAACATTGCTTAAGTCAAGAATATTCGCACAACTCTTACGTATCATATGGATTTCAACGGACTACATACCGGCTGTAGTCTGAATTATGACCAGACAGAGAATGTCTGTTCTTATAAAGTAGTTCTTTGTATTTATAACGCAGTTTTTTGATGTCGCGATACATTTGCGTATATATATGAAAAATTAATCCGTAAAATCCTTTTCTATTTTAAATAATTCTAGTGCATAGTCAAAATTTTGAAGAAATAATAACACAATGTAAAAATATATTTCAATTTTAATATTCGTCTTTATTAATATTAACATTAGATAATTATACACTTATAAAAATACTAATCGATCGTTTGTAGAAGAATAATAGTAAAATACGACATGACGGAGATAACAATGTTGAATCCCACTTAAGAAATGATGAACACTAATTAGATATTATAACAAATCCTCATTCTTATTCCTTAATGAGTTTTAATGAGAAAATTTTCTGATTATTTAGTACATTATTACTATTATTATAACTTATTAATCTGACTGTAAAGCAAAGTTTGCTGTTTGCACCAAACGGCACGAGATGGCTCGTTCATAAAATAATGACTCCTTCCTTTGTGCTATTTCTCGACATCTTCTGCATTTCAGCATTTCGAAGGAAAGAGACAAAGTACTCGTAATAACTAACTTTGAAAGTACGAAGATAATATTCGTATTGTTACGCGGGGCTGCGTGCATAACGTCAAAACGAAGACAAAAAGGACAATATGACCGATACTGAAAGAGGACGAATCGTTACTCCACGAGAAGTACGAGCTGCGTTTATACAACTATCCCGTGCTGGTTCTTAAAACCGTTAGAGATGCAAAAGCTTTGAATAGTTGCGTTAAAACTATACTAATGTTGTGAATTTTCAAGATATTTTATATAATGAGTCACGGCCGCATTACGGGTAAGCTCAGCTTTAAACTTTTGGACATGCTTATGAGTAAACGATATTACATAATCCGCTGTAAAAGCAAAAATTCTTTTATATTATCGTCGTTTTATAACGAGCTGAAACTCCATGAGCGTGAGGCAGGCTAAATGTTTAATACGTGCTAACTATCTTGGATTGCGGCTGTTAATTTTAATGGCAAATATTTAAAATAAATATGAAGAAATAATTTTTTCACTAAGGTATCTTGAATAGGAATATTAATTTCGAGTTCGTCAATATTCATATATACATATTTATCGAAATGCAATGGACTGGCTCATTGTTGAAAAAGTCAATTGACTTTAGGAAGAGGGAGCGTAGTTTGATTTTAAAGCATGGATACCTCGGCGCCATTTTCAACTGGTCGACTCTTCGATAAAAGACTCCTACCGAATTTAGAAGAAAGTAAACGTTACTCTTATCTTGAGGAAATGTAATCTGTTCCTCCCTCTTATTGCATTTGGCGCAAAAAGGGATTTTTAAGTGCAACAAAGTGGAGGCAAAATGGAGACCAGTATTCTTACAATGTGCTCTTTTGCGTAGTAAATACAACAATAGAAAATGCAGATTGGTTTGCTTGGGCTAACATCTTCCCGAACATATACAAGATAAATGCGTATACATGCAAATTCTGCTTATATATTATTTTTATATATTTGAAACTTATAAATTCTCAACCTTAGTGATTCTATACAATTGGAAAAAATGTATCAAAAGACGTGATTATAGTGATTTAAATATTATTACTATAATTCTCTTTGATTTTTTTTCGAATATATAAATTTTATAGTTGATATTGGTCTTTGTTAAAGAGATAAATTCCGTCGTAGCGACATACCGTGATTATATTTGAACAAACTTTTAATCACCGTTTTGGGCGCCGTTTGGGGACGATTATCAGTCAACTCGTAGATATATGAACGACTATGCGATATCGTAAAACCGCATACAGCTCGTGCTGAAGCTTGTGCATCCACTTTATTCATGAAGCGGCAATCGGTGAAAACGGAGGTATGCCTGGCGACGCTATCGTCGAAAATCGTTCTATATAAACACGGACTTAACCGGCCCCCCGCGTCCCACCGCCGTTCGCTCACCCCTTTCCCGATACAATGTAGCCGAAGCGAGATTGACCGGGGTGGAAAGGGGTGAGGCAGGGCGGTTGGGCAGGGTTGAACCACCGTGCTCCAGCATATTCATGAGCGCTGAGTGCGCGGGGGTCTGAACCAATATACCGCCTCTGTTCTGCTCGTATGTATGCAGGCACGTATGCCTGTATGTACACACGTGCATGCACGTGCGCGCGCGTGTGTATGCAGGTATGTAGGTATACGGAGAACGGCTAGTTTAGTGCCGTAAGTAAGGGCGAACCGTTTATTCAGCAGCTTTTGCGCGGTTACGCGACAAGTCCGAAGAGATCCGAAAGGACGACGTGCCCTCTGGGCTTCCTTCCACGATCTAATCCGTAACACTTTGCAATTTTGCAAAGTCAAGCTTTCAGGCTCGTTTCGTGATGTAACACGTCAGTGGAGTCGAAGTTTGGTAATGGCTTCACGTTAAGTTTTAAGGTGGTTGAAGATTATGTCTGCTATCTCGTTATATAATTTTTGCTTGTGCGTTTTGCACTTTGCTTATCTATTTTTATTATAATGTAATAACGAATACAATGTTTTAATTGTACTTGTATAATCATTTTTTTTAGATAGTTTTATTCTGTTTAATTTAGAGCTAACGTATTTTTATTTGAAAAGAAACTAATTTTAATTCGAGAGAATAATTGTTGATGAGAATAAAAAATATAATAAAATGTTATAAAAATTAATATTGACAAGACTACAATCATAGATTGTATATTAATTTATAAATACGAGAAAAATTAAATAATTTGAAACATACGAGATCATGTTTTTTCGTGAATTATAATATACAGGTATTATATTATTAATGTGTATCGATGGCAACTTCTTTGCGAGAGGTATATTTTATGAACCATCGAGAAGCGGCACTGACGTCAACACAAAATCGATCTGACTCGTATGAGAATTGTACGAATGCATTACGATCGTTTGGAAAGCGACTCCGACAAAAAAAAAGAGAACGGTATTGAGATAGAGGATGTTCCGATGGATCCGTATATCAAATCTGACATTTCGCGTTTTACGTGAAACGAGTACTCGCACGCGCGCGCGCGTATCGGCCGCGGGGTATATAGGGCATTCCATCCGAGGCGAAATCGGTCCAATTACACATGTATCGGATATGTGATTACTCAAAAAATATTTATTGGTGCCTATTCTCCGTTCTCCATTCGTACATCAGTATCCAGATTACATTTTAAAGGCAATTTTCGCAACCCCGGTTCGGACTAATTCACTCTTGCCGACACATCGCGCATGAGTGGGAAAGAAGCGAGGGCCGAATTGATGGCAATATTAAACTTCCCGCACGAAGTATCAACGTTACTCTCCCGTCCTCGCCGCGGCGTACAGAGACGCAGGCACATATATACATACACACACGCATACATATGTATATATACATATACACACGGTTGTCTCGATTTTCATGTATACATTCGAACATTCGCTGGAGGCACTTGTTTGCAGTGTCCGTCAGCGAGAGGGTGTAGGATGAAAGCCCATTCGGGGTAGCTCGATGCAGGAATACCTATTGAAATTCTTTAATTAACCCTCACGGCATCTCCTTTCCCGTATCCGCGCGCAGCTCGTTCAAAGGAGCAGAAGGACTGAGCAGCAGATTGATCGTGCTCAAACGATGTGTAAATTAATCGTTCGCAAGCAACGACGGAGTAAGGGGATATTTCCTGCTTGCGCAGGTATAATGCGAGTCAGCAAGCCCTCTGATTGCGATATATATGTAATATATGTATCAGTATATTGTATATATAATTTGGCAAAAATATCCGTGCTCTCAAATTCAAGGAATGAATGATCTCTGATTACGAGAATTTCTGAAATTTGGCTGTCCACGTCGACGTGCTGCCGTCATTTGTAATTGCGTGGACGCGATGATTTAATAGTACGCTCGCTTGGGTTACTGGATTTCACGACGCAGTCAGATTTTATAGTTTGCACAGTGGGGCGATATTTCCGTCAATATTAAACGCCATTGCAGCTTCATTGGCATTAACTAATGTTTGACGACATTAATCTATTTTAGGTAACCGCAGACCGTAGCAATCATAAACCATTTTGCATACAAACCATTCGCATTAGCGGCTGTTTTGGAATCGTTTCGTAATTTATAACATATGACGAATGATAGGAGGATTTCACTTACACGAGGAGGCAAGCGCGCCTGCTTGATTTATGACTAACACCCTATTCCCGTAATTTATATCCATAAGCAGTGCTTTCCGAGATTACAACAGTAAAGTTTTTGTAATTATCATATCTAATATTAAAAGTACGATAAAAGTGATAGCAATTTTCATGCATGTTAGTTGGGAAAATAATATAGCTATTAATTTAGTCTTTGTAGCTCAAAATTTAAAAACCATACATAAGCCAGAGTTAAAAGAATGTAGTCGCCCCAGCTACCAGCATTAAGAAAGTAAATAAAAAAGCTATAATACTAGAATACTTTCTCGGAGAGCGAGAAAGCGGAAGGAATCGGCAGAATGCGAACCCCGAAGGAAGACAGATAGTTTTCTTTCGCGCATCTACCTTTGTCGTTTCCGTCAAAGGAGTTATCGATCTAAGTCGAACAAAGGAGCTACTTTAATTATCGGCTGTGTTTCGCGCGCTGGCGCATCTACCCGGCTGTTTGGTGTCCTTTGTAGGAACCTCGAGCGGATGGGTAAGACCGCGCATAGAACGAGACGAGTGTACCCGAGGGGAGGGAGGGGTTCACCCTAACGCCGGTTCGCAGACAGCCCGTAAAACAATATGGGCCAGCCGGCAGCTCCGCATGCGCGACTAATAAGTAAATACAAATTAGCATTCCGAGTCCTTCGGCGATATAAATCAAACGAATTAATTACAAAGTGGAGGCTAAAGAGAAGCGCACGGTATGCGCGCGCCATGGTGGCGACGAGCTGTCCCGAAGTAAAGAACGCAAACTCGCCATCGCCTGCTTTGCATATTGCTCAACGTAAATACTAATAAATCCCGGCCTATGACACTCACGGACGTCCGGCAAATTAAACGCGTGACAGACACGCGAATATAGATGCGTGTTCCATTGAGCGTCTCTTTTGTACATTGGAGTCGTTCTCTGAAAGAAGCGAATTACATTCGTACATGATGAAGAAGTTAAGGAGCCTTTGATCCCGACGGCAGTAGCGTTTTAATTTGTTCGCTTAAACGGATACCCGGACGTGCGTAACTGCATCTACACTGAATTTCTTTATTTGCGCGTCGCGACATGGCGCCATGGCGCCGGAAAATCGACGCGATGTTACGATGGGGTATCAACAAGTGGAGCGTTGGTTCTTTCAGAGAAACGTAGAAAGGCGCCGCCTTATATCTATATGTCACAGTGATAAATTTACGAAAATTATTAGAAATATAAAAAAAATTTATTTCTACTATATGAACATTATTAGAGAAATCTATTTAGAACAATATATATTTTTAACAATACGCTTGTATCACGCGAAAGATATCTATATCTGTTTGCTTTGATAGTATCCGTAACACTCATCCGTATCTGGATAATAGCTTCGCTTTCACGTCTATTAGGAAAATGCGCGTTATCCGCGACGGATGCATTATAACAAAGGGCGATCTATCGGATGACGGATTACGTGTGCGATAAAGGGCGCGAAACGCGCCGCCTCGTTGTGTAAAACGATTAATTCGCGCATTACCGGCCGGCCCCGCGGCGCGGCTGCTAAACGACATAAAGATCTTGCTACGTGGATACGCAACGATTAATCCCATCGTCAAATAAACAGGGTACTGACGTTGCTCGTTCGCGACAAGCCGGCGTTATCTGTCACGTACACGCGTTGATAATGCCCGGCCGTGTATGAGTGCATTACGCGCAGGACGGTGCATAAACGGCTCTAGGAGAAACCGAGTGGAGGATAGGCTTTTCATTACTGTTTGGTATCGTGTTTCAGCCACCCTAACGAGTCGAATGAAGGGTTGTCGCGCCGCTCTGCGCGAGCTGGCTGAGGGACGACGAGGGTTGGGGTTAAACGGGGATGAACGAGAACTGAGACGGGGTTGTTTGCAGTTTCCCTCTAATTTTGTTGGAAACA
The DNA here is from genome assembly GCF_030848805.1 of Temnothorax longispinosus. Lineage (NCBI taxonomy): Eukaryota > Metazoa > Arthropoda > Insecta > Hymenoptera > Formicidae > Temnothorax > Temnothorax longispinosus. Next base: position 2,313,245 of record NC_092363.1, on the reverse strand, counting down.
TCGTTACACCTAGATCGTATCATCTTGTTTATGGGCTTATACCTAGATGCCGTTCGACGCTGCCCCTCCGCTCGTCGACCGCCATTTTATTATCGCGAAGTAAAACGACGAGCTCTCATCCGCGTACGCGCCACTCCAAACGAGCTCGTCTGCACCGGCAATGTGACTTTTATTTGTGCTCTAGAAACGAACGATTCACGATTGAATCCCGTTCGATGATCGTATGCCTGAGCGTAGATACGAATAATTCGTGTGCGTCGATATACATGTACACAATTATTAGTAAAATTTTAGACCTTACTATGAGCAATTGCCAGTACACTTGCTAGCAAGTGTATGCAACAATTAGTTATTTTTCTTTGAAAGTTACGCAACTGGTAGTCGATATACAATAGGGACTGTATAACATTGTGAGAACTAAAGACTGTACATGCTGCGCCGTCACAATAACATTTGAAAAGCAATAAGGACAACCGATTAAAACAGCGTTCACGCAAGTTTCTCGGCAGAATAGCTAGATATCTATCTTTGAAATGAAACTCGTCAACCGTGCAGTATTTCACTGGGGAGGGAAAGCATGCAGCGGCGTTTCGATTGTTACGCATGGCGTAACTAATTACCGGCTAATTGTAGACAATGACATTTTCCCTTGTACTTTATTTCGCGTCGCTGTTATCGTAAATGCTCGCAAATTAACGCTAACCTACGTATCGGAACCCAATTTTGCTCAATTAAGCAATTAACGGCCTTCGAGCATCAAATAACGCTCGTTTTCCCGACTGACGCGCAGAGTTCTCCTCCATTATTTGCGTCCATTTTGTTATCGATAGTTACAGTAACAGTTGACATGCACCATGACTATCTATGTAGCACTCCATGGAACAAAATAAATTTAACAAGACAAAAATAAAACTGGTCGTTTCGTCTGTGCGAGTTACAGCAAATATTAAATGTTGAAATTTTTGCTATCTACTCATTGTTTAAAATTTTTTTGCAAACTTTGCACTTGGAATAAAATGCATATCTCTCAAACCACCAAATTTCCCTCGTCTTATACTCGTATTTCTTTCACGCATCTATCGGAAATCGTACGCGCGTCGCACATATGATCCGCGTATAAACATAACTGACGACGCGTTCATCGCCCGCATACGCGCGTCTACGCACGTATCACGGGCGTCGTGATTCGCTTCGTGTCGACGGCGGATGGCACGTGGGAAGCGCGGCGTACGTAGCGCACGTGCGGAAAAATAAATCTTATTGTTTCTGGAATCGAGTTTACCTGGGCGGTCCACCTGTCACGCTCGTCAGGCAAAGCGACAAAAAGTTTAACGACGTTATCGCGTTATCCAAACATGGCCAGACCCGCGTGAGCGCGTCGCAACGCGCGGCGCGCGTATACATGTGTGCATAGGGTACACACTGCGTGATGCACTCGTCGTCGTCGATGCACGCGCGACTGTCACGCGTTGGCGAACGCGTAAGTCTACGCGTACTGTCTACGGTGGAAAAAAAAATATAAAATGACGAAAGATAAAGCGCGGACACGGGGAATGGGGACGGCAGGGCGCGCTGCATAAAAGTGAAATGCGCGGAATTTTTGCGATCCCCGTGACGAAATTGCATCCGCCCGCGCGCGCTGGGTGACGCGCATCGCCGCCCTGCAGCTGCTCGCTTTGTGCATGCGTGCACCCCGAAATGCGTCGGGATCGATTCGAATGGAATTTCACGCAGTCAAGAACCCCGCTGCCCTCCCCCGCTGCTTCTTTTGGCGTTTTTTTCCCTCTGACCTGGCCTTTTTCATTGTCACTCTGGGGAACCGTGGGCGAGTTCGCATTAACCTTAGAAAGTCCTGCCTCATTCTGATATGATCAAAGGCCAACCGGCGGGATCATTGTCTACTCGTTCTGTTGAAATCTCAGTTTCTTTCCTTACATTCCAATTTTCCGCGAAAATTAGAAATTAAAACATGTTAATTTTTATTTGATGTGTGAATGTGTTTTCTAAAAATTTAATAGTCTAGATACGTAGACAAATTATTGGGTATATGTTTAATTCCATCAAATATTTATGAAACAAGTTTTAATATCCAAGTTTACATTTGTCTAGATGATATATTGGCAATTGGAATATGTATAAAAGAAATAACACATACGCGCATTCACATAACGTACGTCCATTTTATTGATAGAACGAATTTTCGTTTGCCACATAAAACCAATGCGAATGCTAAAACGATAAGGTAGAGATATAAATTTTATCGAGTGCTATGTGTCGCTACATGCGTTTTAAACGTCATTACCGTACCGGCATTTCCGGAACACACACGTTCTACAGATTGCATTTTGCACAACTTCCATAAACCTATTACAGTTGAACGAAGTAAACAGAACCGTATAATGTGTTTCGTGCTTCGCGCAAAGTTTTTCTTCGTATCTTCACAGAGTCAGGGAATAAGAATTCAGAGATTCGTAGCAATACTATTCATTTGCACTCGTCTGCATTCCCTCATATACATATGCTATATCTATATGCGACAGATTTAATCATCACTTACTAGTAACAAATTATTGTGACTTTCGCGCTCATTTAATATTCTGAATTTTTCTTTACTTTTTTCTAGATTTTTATTATTATTATTTTATTATTAATCAAAGCTCTCAGTATCCGTTGCCATATTGTTGTGATATAAATGGCGTGGAAAAGCGAATAAAAAATGTCCCTTAAAAACTTGTTAAGCTTGCACACCAACTTTACAAAATATCTTGTATATATGCAAACGTATTACTGCAAACGCGATTATATGGCATGGGTCACGTTGTATACACACATTGTATTAAACATTGTATTAAACATGACGCAGTATATGACATTACTTTGAAGTCTATCGTATATGATCCCACATTATGCTATTGTAATGCGAATTTTTTAACGTTTTATCCGTCGCGCTGCACAAGATTTGGAAAAGGGCTTGAGATTTGAATGACCTACATTTCTGTACCAGTCCACTTCGAGGAAAATCGAGAAATGACGATATTATCATGTCAATATGTTTTAATGTCAGTCCGCGGACTCACCTTACTCTTGAAATATCGCATTTTAATGGAGGCGATAGAGTATGATAGAGTCCAGCGTATATCTACGGTGGAGATTACATTCGGCGACATTCAACTTGATACAGCCGGAGCTACGCATTGACGATATCGCCATGATTTGTGCTACGTAATGTATTGTTACGACACGCCGCGCCGGTATGTCGTGGAACGTGTATCTACGTTACACGTTATAGCTCTGGGAATAATCCGGAATTAGAGAATGCCGAGATTAACTCGCTGCGGGGCATCCATGCTGCGCGAAGAGTTACATTGTAAAGTACTATTACAAAGCAGCGTTTCCTAAATAGGCAATTATGGCAAATGCGTTAAAACTTCTATCGTTATCGTGCTTATTCGAGACGATACCAAAGACGAGTAATTTCACGCTGCTCCGATGGAAAACTAACGTGTTTGCGGAAAGTGTTTTTCATGCTAAAAACTGTGTTGTATATTCATTGTCTATCGTCCGATGTGATAGTTTAAGAAACGTTTAACGTAGAGTTTTTTTTTATGACATTAAAATGCTTATATTAATTAGCGAAAAAAGGGAGCCTATCAGAAATATAATAAAACATACAAGGACCGATTCAATCGACTTATTATGCTCGGTATCCTTTCTGTTATGGACGCAAAGAGAGTACGGATTTTGTCGCGATACCAGAAATGGAATTTGGATTAAAAAGGGCATTACCCATCTATCCGACTGAAGAGTCACTGAAAAGAGAACGTTTTCAATGCAGTAAAACCCGATTTAAAGCTGTCAGTTCAGTGTATACGTCGTCTGTATGAAGGGATTAGTAATGAAGGGCCGTGTTACGTTACAGTCGCATTGGGCAGGTACGAAATACGCCGATAATAATTCTAAGAATGACAAGGATATATGATACATTCAGCTTTTTCCGCGTATGTGGTGTATGCATGTGTATATACATATGTGTGTATGTATATTAAATCATAATATTGTCACACTAAATGTAAAAGATGGTTTAATGAGTTGAGAATGATTGTAGCATAACTTTATTTAAAATTGATAAGTTTCAAATATACATTGACTTCTGATTTTTCAAATACTGGTATTATAGCGAAGAAAGAGGGTAACTTTAGAAGTTTCAAAATATAAAAAGTAAGACATGCTACACATGCTACAACATAGAGGTACATGTGATTTTGGTTTTCTTCTTTCTTTACATATTCTCGGATTTTTATGATTAATTTAAAGTTGAGAACAGCGTTATTAATTAATATCGATTTTATCATTTTTATTGATAATTTTGCTATTAAAATTGGATCGAGTGTATTTTAAAGTTTTTCAATATCTCTCCACTCGCTTATAACACATGAGAGAGCTCTCTTCTTATTCAATATATTAAATAAAGTGTCAGATAAACCTGTTCAATTCATCACTTTGCTCGGTTATATTATACGATCCAATTAGCAAGGATCTAAGGACAAAGGACGCATAATTCTTGTTAGCTCCTTCACATTTCATTGCTCGTTATGTGAGCTAATTAAGTACGAGTCCTTAGACAGATGGCTATGTATAAGATATAGCCACAACCATCCATGTTTCTCATAACTCTTGCTACATAATATTAATTAATGCCAATCAAATATTATTACGTTTTGTTGCATGATGTTAGTATGCAATAATCCTTACTGTTTCTTTATACTGATTATCTATATGATATAATCCCTATCTCCCTATCAATGCTAAGTGCATTAGATTATTTTATATAAACGTTTCCGGGTTTTTATACATTACTTAAACTATAATGCGGTTCTCTCTAATTTCTCGAGAAATAAGTACCAACTTCAGAGAACGAATTTCCTCGGAAAGTCTAAAGTGCTCAGCCTATAGCGGCAATTTTGCAGAATTTTCCCGAGATAATGGCTCATCTATAACTGTTCGAGGGGGTATTATACCGAAGTCGAAGTGGGTGGTAGCGGGGCGCGAGTAAAGAGGGCTCCCGTACCGTAGAGGAGAAACTCGACACTCCACGCTGTGAGGTCTTAACGTCTAGATGATCGAGAGCCATGTAAAGTAAATGTATAGAGTATATCTCGGGCGCGCCAAAATGGGTGCCCCGGCAGCACCGTGACGTCGAGGGATCCTTCAAAACTCGCCCGAACTCGACGTTTTCATCGTCACATTCCCGCGCTGCGAAACACGCGTTTCGAGGGTCCTTAGCGAAAGTATCGACTTCCGATCACAGCCGCCAACGTCGTTTAGCTGGTTTCCATAGCGATTGAAATTATGGCTCGACGGTGCAAACACGAAAAGCGGCGCCATACATTTCGTTCTAATATACGTTAGTTCCGGCGTGCGTTCGTCGCGGTGCGTGATACGGCTTGCGTTTGTATCAATTAGCGCGTCGCCACCACGGTGACTCGCGACGGGGAGTAAAAATGCACCGGATGCGGCGATGATAAAGGATGGGATACGGTTCGTGCCGGTGACGCAGCTCGAGATGGGAGAAACAGTTTTTGTCGGAAATTCGATTCTTTCGTTCTCTCTCTCTCTCTCTTTCTCTCTTCTTTGTTTATGTCCGCGTTTTTCTATATATTCACGATTCTCGCAACTGAAAGTTGTGATGTACTTGCTTCGCTCTTCCGTGGATTGAGATACGATATAATAATTCTATTCGTTTACTTTCCGTCTCCCCAAAGTTTAGCCTAAACTCAGTGTTAAGAATAGAAATTGAAATGACAACGCTCTCCCTTTCCATTTTCTCTCGCTCGTCTCGCGGCCGTTTTTTCTCATGTTTCCGTCTGCTTTGCCTTTTTCTATCTGTATCTGTGTCCACACGCGTATACGTTTGTATCTGCTGTACGCGCGGACGTATGTAGGTATGTGCAATGGCATGGGCCGGAGGGCTCCCGTGGGTGCGATTGTCGCAGCACAAATTACCATGCCCGACCGTCGGCGGGGTCAAACCTTCTAACCGTGGCGTAGTCATACAGGGCCCGGTCACCGCCGTTACCAAAGGGTCGTTCCACGCGTACCAATTTCTCCCGACCGTCGGCTGCTCTTTCCTTTTTTATTTTTTCTGTCCGCCCGCCTTGTTCGTCCCATCGACGAAACGTTCGTGGCGGGCGTGCTTTTACTGTGTTGTGGAAATACTGGCGATGGCGCGTATTTCAGCGACTGTAACTAATGGTATCACCGGGAATATTTAAAGAGGCCCCTGATAGTGATTAAGAGAACCTTATGTGGAGCTTTACATTTTGATATAACAGTAACGTTGAGTCATGAACAATTGAAATATTATGTCACACTTACTATTTGTAGGTGTTTTTATTTTACATCTTGATTTTTGTAACCGTTAACATGCGGGATAAGTAAGAATAATTTCCTAAAGATAGATTTAACGTCGATTAGACGTATTTAAGCGTCGATAAATAAAATTGTACTTTTTACTTTTTTCATTAGCGATTCTGTCGCCTGACGAATATTCTGCATTTTAAGTTGTTTAATTGTGATTTATGTATCTTTCTTACTTATAATAGCTGTGATAAATTTAATGATAATTGATACATACTCACACGGCTACTAACAGCAAGTTGAATGGGCGCTCATTATTACACATTTGTCTCATTTTAACGTGTGGATGAATGTAGTTGCTGCATAATCATTCGTGATCCTCGATTTTAGTCGCCAGCCTTTTATATGCTGACACATTTCCACGAGCACTATCGAAACGTTTGTACTCGAGTTGCGCGCATTTTGAACTGCAATACGCACACACACGCATCCGTACGGCATTAGCACGCCAGCGTAAAACGTAGAAAAACCCTCCCGTGAACAGTAATTTACGAATTTGTCGAGTTCGAATTTGCTACGCTCTACTATAGAGTCAAGTGTTTTGCGAGGGAATTTACCGGTGGCGCACGAGTCCGATCTCGTGTAATGATCGCCGATGGTCATTGAACCTGCGAGTGAATTTTCCAAGCTATAAATTTGCCGAATTGTAAAATAATTTTTTTATTGTTTTAAACGTGAACCAATGACCCCATTCTAGGAAGGATAGTTATTTATCTGAAGGATAACTATACAATTCTTTGTATTATATTACGATACATCTATTATATGTATTATCTCTCATGATCTATTTTTTATTTGTGAAATGTTATTTGTACGAAAATATTTTTCCGTGTTATTAACACGTATTTCTCGTACATACTCATTACCGAATATTACGCGAGTTGTCTTCGAAAGGAATAATCTGTAATAATTTATATACATATACGGTTCACGTACAACCATATGCGTGGCAGTTAAAAGAAGATGCGCGTATGCATTACACACCTGTAAACCGGGTACAGCCTATACCCTTCATTACCGAAGTTCTCATTGCGTGGCGCAAACGTAGAATTTCCCTGCAAAATTCATGTTGCTAAGTACGTAACCGCGCGCAGGGGTGCGAGCCCCAGCAAGATAAAATTGCTCCCGCGGGGCTGGCGGACGAGGCAAAAATTTGAGACTATTCTGGGAATGCAATCTCAAAATGTGGAGCTAAAAATGCGCCCTCGCAATTTCACACATATTACCGCAAGAATGCCACTGCCGTGGGGTGTAGGGCGACGGGGTTGTCGGCGGTCAGGGGAGAGAACACATGCGTTTTTACATTCCCCCGTTGCTGCTAAGCGTAATGCAGCTCGTAAAAAGTCGCGATCTTTTCTTCTTAATACCGTGGTTTTACGTATTTTTTCATTCGCGCGTTATGGCGACGGGATGGTGTCAGGTGCGCGAGTCGTATACCGATGGGCATCACCGATCTTCGAATTTCAGATTAAAATTCTTGGTCCAGGTACTGTGCATAAAGAGGGGAGCGCGTTTCATTGTTGCATAAATCGATATTCAGTTTTATACATAATAGAATACAGCATAAAAATAGAAGTGGATACTATCGCTCGCCTGGATTTGTGTTGTATGCACAACCGTGTTACAGTAACGTTTTAATGCACTTTCACGGCCGCGTGATCTAAACTAGTCGTGCAATTTTGCGAGTCTTGAAAAATTTCCTAGAGTATCATATAACCTTTTAATCTTATAGACTGATTTAAATGTCTTATACTTGTACCTTAACATTTTAACATCTTAATTTAGACAATGATAATAATTCGTGGAAAAGTACATCGTGTAAAAAGAGGAAATTTATTTATTGTACATCAGTGTTTGTGCGCAGAAGATTATCGAAGAAAAATAACAATGTAAAAGGGAGGCATACAAAGAATTTTAAGTTTAATCACAAGTTAGGCACCGCCTTCTCGAAGTTTTCTATTAAGGAATGCTCGCTGTAACGACTTGGAAAGTTTGGGTTCCGAACGCAGTTACGTCTTCAGATATTTTTATTTCCGCCGGAAGGAACCATGTCTCATCAACTACTGTCTAACAACGAAGACGGGAGAAACATCCCGAATGAACATCTTTGGTATGGCAACATGGCCATGCTGAAAAGAGTTTGCTACTGTTTAATGACTATCTCTAGATTCATATCTTTATCACAAATTAAAATATGAGTAATAACTATACTGTTACGAAATTAATAGGATTTCATCACATAGGTAATGTGCTAGAATTTAAGATAATTGTGATCCAGACTTATGTAAAAATATCAAAATAAAACTATAAAGATAGAAACTATAAACTATAAAAACACTATAAAGAATTATGTAAAGAAAATTTCTATATAATTCTAAAAATGCGTTTGGTGTCAGATTTACCAATATTCTAGTTTTCAATTGTTTTATAAAATTTTAACCTTTATTTGTTTAAAATATAATTTTATTATAACAATTAGACTTATTCAAATTCATAATTCTTTAATACATTTAAAAAATTCCGTTTCTTCTTCTCTCTCTTTCTCTCAAATAGAAACTGTCGCGCAATCAATTTTTTATTTAATGTAAAATGGATGAAGGTAAATAATTGCTATTGCACTTTGCATTTTTATGATAGTTTAACGATTTACGTGAGATATTTTTTCTATCTATTGTATCGGAATTGTTAAATTCTAATATAGATACGATGAATACGATAAAACCTGTTAGTGTGGGTGTGTGTATGCGTGTATACCAAAATCGCCGACAGGCAACAATAACGCAATTTCCGTAGATCCACGGAAACGTTTTCGTCGAAATGTTTGAATAGATCACAGCGTTGGCATTTACGCAGAACAATGATAGAACAAAGTACAATATTGTTGAAAATCTAAATTAATTGTGCTTTTTGCTGTTTAGTGCCGATATTGTTTATTCGGAATCTGCTTCTAGCTAACGTACGTATTTTGTAGAACTGTTATTTCCATAATCAATCGTGTATAAACTGCTGTGTAATCAATTATTATATTTGTTATACTATAAAATATGGGAACGTACCTCTGTGTTATGAGTACCTATTCTTTCCATGAACAAACATGTAATAAATCATCGAATAATTTTATGATGGATATTACATCATAATCAGTAATTCGTTAAAAAGATTTAACTATATTTAATACATCCACTCACTTTATCAGTCGTTTGAGAACATTTGTATATTTATAAATTTACGGAAATACAAATCTTACGTAAGATAAGACATTATCTTCCAATTATATTGTTCGGATATTGAAGGCAAAATTCATTATTTCGTTATATAATTATTTCTATATCTTATGACGTTATATGTATAAGCATTTTAGTTGCAACGATTGATTATCGAGATATTGGAGAAACTTCGAAAATGTAATATCAGGAAATAGTTTACGTTTCCCGGAAAGACAAGCAGTGTTTCGAGTAGTATCCGAGAGCTGCCAGATCAATTTCGTCCGATGTTACGCAAATTGTCCTGATCTTGGCGACGTCCTCATATTAATCATAGAAGCCACCCTCCTTTACGGGGTGAGCAGCCGTTCCTCCAACCTCGAAATTTGCTTTCTCTTCCTCGGATTCTTGATCTGCTCTCCTGCCTCGGGTTTCGTCCTTCTCCTCTTCCAGTCCATATATTCTCCTTCATCTAGCGAGCCGCATGATATGTTTAACGTTGAATGTAATTTGAAAGATAACCCGTCTGCGAAGCTTGCTTGCCCTTTTGGCATCTAGAAATTATGATCTTGGGAAACTTTCGAATTGGAAGCGTCGTTGCGGTCTATGGATTGCACTAAATACAACGCGCCGATATATTATTTACATCCAAGATAGCCAAACTTGCGAAGTTTACGGGTATCATCCTCGATGTTATTCGCAACGGCTCTGTCTTATTTCGACTGTGCAATAAAACAAGTTTTATAAAAGTTTGTGATACGTGTAAATTCTGCATTGAATCTTTAGACAATAGCAAATCGGTACGTTTATTTTTCGTTTTTGATCAATGTCATTGTCAAGATTTTTGTAAATCGGTGCTTTGTACTTTTGAGACGGAGTACTCGGATCGATGTGCATCCTTAAGATATTATTGCTTTTACTGCGCAGTCAATCGAGATCGCCCCAATTCACTGTATAATCGTAAAAGACATTTTACGAATATATATATATACATATGCGCTGCGGCAACTCGCTTTATTTGGCTTCTATTGTAAACGCTCCTCTTTCTCTCTTTATATGCATAAAAGCTACAACCTGTTCAGCTTGTACTTTCCATTATATCTGTTGCATAAAATTGTATTCAGCAATAATTCATAGCAATGTGAATAACCTATTTTTTGCGATATTCAAGTAACTCCATATTGTTATGTTTTAATTGTAAATAATACATCTACGGATTATCGAAGTGCAAATCGGCTATAAATTTAATTTTCCGGTTAAATTATCGGATGGGGCGATGGAAATATATTTTTAGGTAGTATGGTTATAAAGTATAATTGAGTAACAATAACTGTAATACAGGTTCATATGTAGAGGCAATATAAAAATTCCTTTTATAGTTCATATATATTTCTATTGATATCTTTGAATTTTTCAAAGTTGATTGATTCAGTTATTGGTGGTTTTGACTTAACTTTTAAATCGTGCGCACACGTTCGAAGTGTCTCAAAGCGAACACTAATATTTTATCAAGTTTGAAGCTTGCTGCTGAGGGCAATATCTACGCAATATCGGTGCCAGCCTCGAGGTACGGGGTTCTGCCACGCTAGAACGGCTGTATAATCCCCGATGCGGTATATACAGTGGCTGCGTTTACAGTCAAGTGCGTCCGCTTACTCACGATCGTATCTATGCTCTAACTTTAGGCGTTACGTTCGCGCAAACCCCTATCACGTCTGTACTACCCCGGACATCCAATAGTCGGGAGTTCCTAATACGGACCGACCTAACATGGCGACACTTCCTTGAGATTCTCGTGGCGATAAGAATTCGATCATTTTCGCGCATTTTTGCAAATAATCTCTTATGAAGATTTTTCAGTCAAATCCGTAGCGAAAAGAGATTTATTTAAAAACACGAGTTACACGATAAAGTTGCGATTTATATCAGAATAAACGGAACAATCAATTAAGTCAATTATTAAATATTGCGATTTTTTAATTACAGAAATCGGTAGCAGTCAGCGGAATAACGTGGCAACGGAATTTTACACCAATAATAATCTTCGAGGAAGGAAACGATGCATGGACCGCGTCTCTTTCGGTGAGTCTTTTTCTTTACGATATCAAGTGAGACATAAATGTGGAGATCTGGTAGACCCGAGGCAATTATTTTTAATATACTTTAGATTTATAGCGGGGAAAGGGTTACAGCGAGGCGAGGATCTCGTTTCGCTTCCCTTTTCGTTTCTCGCGTTCTGACTTTTATCGGTTTTTTTTTGTTCCCAAAGTATACAAGCGCAACTAGTTATCTCCACCCTTTCCGCCGCTTCCTGCGGGCACACGAATGGAAAAACTGCTTCGTGACAGCGCGGGCAGGCAGTGATTCGTCACTCGCTGAGTAGCCAGACCCTCTCGCGTCCAGTGATTTCAGTTTGGAAATTTTTTCAACATTTCGCAGTTTGCCGATAGCGATTCTTTTATACTTATAGCTATTGACCCTTTGTCAAGAAGAATTTAGCTTTTTATTAAACGCTCAGGAAATAACGTTTTTATTCATAATCGAAATAAAATGCTGAAGCAAATTGTTAATGTATTCATTTCTCGTTATTATTTTAAACGCGGAAACGAAGGCATAACTACATAAAATCGCAGTAATTTTTCCAATTTACGAAGCAGTTACGTGAACATTTTTTATATCATTATTGAACAGATATAACGAACATGTTTTATACGTGATAATATTAAAATATGTGTGTTATTTAATTCGGTAAAGAATAAGTAATAAATTATGTGATTGTATCTAGAAGAATGAATTTTAAATAACACTTAATGGCACCTTTTATAGCATTCAATTAAGATTGGAATTTATTGAAACAAAATATCTTTTAAAACTTGTTTATAACGTGAAAATTTATTTTATAACACAAAAAACGACACAATCTATATAATACATTTACACTTATAAAATTATAAATTATTTTGTCACTAACATAAAAGTTTTTATTTGTAACATACTATAAATGTATGTTAAATAGTTTTATGTGAATTTTGTTGACAACATAGAAATCTAATGCAATCCTTTATTATATGGCATAATACGTTATTTTCTTAAATGTTCATCGAGAGTACCGTTAATTTAACCGTAGCGGTTTTAATTCGTTTTGCATGGGGAGTTTTCTCCCCATGCAACGGTCTGAGTCATAAGTCGCGTCGTGGATAATAAAATCTATAGTCTATTTATTAAACTGCCTCGAATGAAGTAATTTAATCTCCCTCCGTAGGCATTCTATCTGCGATAATAAGAACTTTTATTTGCAAATGTCATCTCGTTTATTGCGCAATGTTATCCGGCGGCGCATAATGAAATTCCTCAGGTGTAAACGTCAATCGAGTAGGAATATTAACTCGACGAAATCATGATGTTTACGAAATATAAATCAAATTTTACAAGAGAAATAATGAGAAAGATGTATACCTTTGATCGTACTGAATTGAACATTGTACCGTTAATAAAACACAGACTCAGACTCTTCGATGTTGACGATATTAAATTCATTGCTTTTGGCTTTTGTCTGACATATCCAATATTTAATACGTGTGAACAAACATGAATATTAAGAGAGAAATTAAATTTCTATTGAAATTGATAAAAAAAACCATCTTTCTAAATTACAATCATAACTAACACGTAGCATTTTTTAAAACAACATTTACAAATATCCAAATAAGAAATTTTTGAAGTTTTCGATTCGATCATATTTTTTTAAAGAAGATGTTTATATGCAACGCATGTCCAATATAGTATTTTATATTTTACACTTTTACAATGTTTTAATATAAGTGCGTTCTAAAGACTAATTAAAGTTGATGTCCTGTTAATGATTACAATTATTGAAAGAGCATTAAGTTATTAATTGAATTATTAATTATAAAGAATTAGAAAATCTATAATATTAAATTTTAATTTGAAAAGTATATCTTTCCTATTTTGTGATTGGACAATAAAAATTAATTTGTTTCCATTTTTAGATATAGGCTACGGTCAACGTGACGCTACAAATGCTTCGAAGCATTTGATCGACCAATCAGAAAAAAGAATTTTACGAATTAACCAATCAAAAAATGCTTCGAAGCATTTGTAGCGTCACGTTGACCGTAGCCATAGATATCCTGAAAAAATTGAAATAGTGTGGTTTTAATAAATAAAGGAACTAATCATATTTTTGTAGTTACCTCGGTAGGTACTTAAAATTTTATTTTCTTGATTTATTAAAATTATAATTCTTGATGTATTAAGGTTACACAATTTTACTCATCTTGACATTTGGAAAGAAATGATAAGGATAAATATTAATTTACATAAAAATTTTTTAAATAGAAACAAAAAAACAAATACTTTATTCTTCAAGCAAACATGAAATGTACAGTAATCTATTCATCGAAATAATCGCGAAAGTTAATTATTCATGTGGATTGGTGATTACTATTTGTTAATAGAGAACGCTGTGTAATGTGCTGTGTGTCGCGAGATGTATCGATTAATTTGAAACTCAGCATGCCAAATATTTTGTACATCAATACGTTATAATCCGAAATATTCGTAGGTATTTTTCATAGCAATATTTCATAGTGGCGGTGGACTTGTTGACATACGACGCTCAGCCTTCGGCACTTGTTTTTGCCGCATACGACGTGGTGCACTGTTCCGTACACCAGAACACCGTATACTATCATTCGCGTGCCAACACTCGAACAAGCAGGTAGTGGAATTGCTCCGTGCGTAGTCATATTACTTCTCGCGCCGCATTATACAGCGTTTCTCTATTAACAAATAGCAATTACCAATCCACATGAGTAATTAATTTTCGCGATTAAGTGTTCGTATGGATGATTTAACGAGATATTTGACGCAAGCACTACGAAATGGGATTTATGAATTATTGTTTTGTTGTGATATTAACAGACTATAATTATTTCTCGATCAACGCTTATTATATGTGTACATCTTATAATGGATTTTATCGCCAAGTTAAATATAATCTGTTTATTATTTTCAAATTGAGAATCCAAAGTAATAATTGAGTATCTCCAAATCGAGCGGCAACGCGTTAAATTAATAAGTAGAATATCGTGTAACAAGTGTTACATTTTATTATTATATAGTTAATCGTTCGCGAAAATAGTGTGGAATATATATATAGATATATATACATACAATATGTATATATATAAAATATATATGTATGTATCAAGTTATATTAAGTATATTAAGGAGTGTAAGAATATTATGAATAAAATAATATCTTAGATATTATCTTAGAATTGATAGTCTATAATACATTAGCAGCAATATTTAATTTTGGAAAATAGAGTTTGGATCAATGGAACACTTATTGATAGATATATTTTCAATTTTATACGGCAGAATTAATTGTACAAGATACAGTCTAAAATTTATAAGAAAAACTCGTAATAATAAATAAAAAGAATTAAATATTTTACAGATAGAATTAGCTTCATGAAAAGTTATAAATAATAAAGAGATGTTTGAAAAAAGAATTGTTTCCATAAAAAAGAGTTGTTTTCAAGAATTGTTTGTAAAATACAGTGAAGATATTATTCCTTACACTCAAGCATTCTACGCAAGATATTTTATATAAATTATATTAAAGTTAATCAATTACGTGTTAATATATTTTAAGTTGGAACCATTTCTGAGCTGTAAGAATCAATAACAGAAAACAAATTGGTAAATGTGCAAGTGCATTTAGGAGGCTGAGCGCGAAGAAGCAATACCGTTAACTAAATTTGATTAATTATGATCTAAATAAAAAAACTATAGAATATCGATATTTTTATATTAAAGTTTTTACTCTAATCTTCAGAACGCGATTTCAAAATATTATTAGGATTCGATCTCTGTATAATCTTAACATAATATTTATCGAAAAAAATGTTAATAGTACTTCTATGTCGGCCAATCATATGATTACGGTACGCAATTTTTTTTATAATTCGCGTTCGTTTACCGCCACTTCGATTTTTTCAACCTGTCGCGAGCTGACGCACCGCGAAATCGTCATGAATAGAAGCCGTCGCACTTAGCCCGACGATCGTAATCTCTCACCTCCGCTTTTACTGCCGCAATGAAAAGAATAGCGATCGTTTCTTCGCGCTTCGTCGTCGCTGTCGCCGGTTGACTGGCTTCGTCGTTGCGAAGGGAATCCGCGGAGAGAACGATAGGCGCGCAAAGCGGGAAGGCCCAGAAGCCCTTCGTGATTTCCTATTAGCACAGATATTGCTTCACGAAGGACGAAAGTAATAATTTATCCGGGCGTGGGCTCGTAGGGTCGCGCTTCCTTTCTCGCCCCCTTCTTGCTCGCTTTCTCTTTCTCCCTTGGTCTATTCATCCCTCTCGTTCTCTCCTTCTCCCCGCGGTGCTGCGCTAACCGCCTCTGAGCTTAACCCACCACCACCACGTCCGCCTGGTTCATTGTAGCGCAAAAATAAGTGAGTGTATGATGCACGAGCGCAAGGGGAATTATATGCCCTGTAAGTGGAAAAGGAAAAAGGGGGGTTGCCACGGACTGCTCTCCAGGGGAAGGGAAAGAGGCTAGCTGAATACTTTACCGCGGCGACGCACATACGACGAAGAACGTGAATTTGCTCGTTTTCCTGATAGTCTCTCCCTCTCTCCCTTCAACATCTCTCATTCGGCTGTCTCTTCCACGTACCTGTTCTTCTCCGTTTTTATTTTTTTGATTCTCTCTCTAACCCACCTTCTTTCTTCGTCCGTAACTTTCTTTTTTTCCCTTCGCCGGCCGTGCACCCCTTCGGCAGCGTGCGGACGAAAAAGCTCAAGCAGAACGGACGGAGTTAATCCTTCGCGCGCGAAAAGCAAAAGGCGGACCGCCGTCTCTTGAGCTTCACGGAGCTTTGGCGATTATGCCAGCAAAAAGAGGACTGCTTAGGCAGAGCTCCTGCAAGCGATTGTTAAATATCCGAACATGAATATAGTAGGAATAGTGAAATACTTGTGTGCAATGCGATAGCACAGAAACGGTTGACGCTTTGATGACGAACGTTGATGCTATCCAGCTGAATTTCTCGCAATTAGTGCACGTTTAGATTGTAATTCAATTATTTTGTTAAAGCTATATTGACAGAACAATTAATTTGTGATTTTTTTGGTTTTTTAACTTACAAAATAATTAAATTTTTTTACTTAGAATCTTTTCTATAAGTATGCTTTTGCTTATCGATTACTTTTGGCTGATTGGAGTTTGATTAACGTTCAGACACTAAAATATTAATAATTAAAGTATCATGGCATTAGAAAGATATTATAGTATTATATATAGCGACCTTTTTCTTTACTAAAGAATCTCGACAAAGATTAATTATAATCTCAGCTAGAATTACTGGTGCCGCGCGCGTTTTTGTTTGGATTGCCCATTTCTTTTTATTATTAATGGCATATATCAAGTGGATACTTTTAAAAGTATTTTTAAGAGAATTAAAGCATTTGATAATATAGCTTTTATTACACACAGAAATATAATTCGACATTGTAATTATTTAATAAAATTATAATGATTATTTCTCTCTCTCTCTCTCTCTCTCTCTCTCTCTCTCTTGCCTCTAGAAATTACGCGTTTGTTTGATAACGTTGCATATATCAAAGGAAACTAGGAAACAAATTCTCTTTGACGAGTACGCGTTATCTCGAGCGTATTTTCATTAGGAACAGCGCGAATTAATTAGCATCTTCCTTGGCAATCGATCGATGTGTGCAACGCATACCTCGAAAAGCAGCCTCGAATTCATAAGAAAGTTGTCCGACTTGCTAGTTTCGCACGCCTGACAAACTGCGATTCGCGCATTTCTTGAAATAACAGGTCGGAAAGGGGGTCGCGATAATTATTATTATCTAGTTTGTCAAACGGTTAGGGCAGATGTCGTCGCTCCGTGTCTCGAAGATGCGTCATGGATCTCGCCGGCTGCCTGAAGTGAGCCAAGATGTAAATCCCATTAGCGAACTTGACGCGACTTCCTGGCCCGAGTGCCGCGACGCGAGGTATAGACGATGTGACACGGATGCGACGACGACGATGACGACGATGAAGACGATGAAGACGAGACGACGACGAAGAGAACGATTGCGGTAGCAACGGTGAAAGCGATGGCAATGGCGACAGCGCTGACAGAATATACGAGGTAACGATTCGCTGTGCGAAGTCGTTCGCTCTGACGTATGTAGATATGTGAAATAATATTTATGTTATAGTCGGCAATACAGTTACAGTTCCTGCGCGCGGACTTCTTGTATGAACAATACGCAACGCCAAGATACACCGTAGCCGCGGTAGAACGTGCCGAGTTTCGAAATGTTGGTAGGACAACAGTAACTGGATATTTCGGAAATTGAGAGAAATGGAAACTGTCTGCGTGCGTTCACGTAACTTCATTTCTGAATTCCCGTGTACTTTCGGGATGTATATAGATAGATTAATGAGAACAATATTTTCGCGGATAAATAACGGGTTATATTTTCAATGAGATACGAATGATAATCAAAGCAAAGCCATTGCTTTCGCTACAAAGTTAAATGCGGCTCGCAAATTAAAGGAGCACTTCGCGGACGCGACGTGAACATCACGGGATTTATTATATCGTTAGAGCGTGAAAGCAGGGAATATTTCTCTCCCGGTACTGCCTAGGGGATGCGTCACCCCTCTGGCCGACACATCCCGGCTTTCCCCCTTTCATTTTATTACGAACGGACGAACGTGTCGTCGATCCTCCGCAGTTCTAAAATCTGCAAATATATTACAGATAAAAGAAAGGAAAAGCTAAGAAAAAAAAGTAATTGTGCTTTTATCATTACTTTAAAATTATAATTTACAGAATATTTTTAGAAGAAATTTCGCAGATGTTAAAAATGCCGTTCGCTTAAATGAATGAAAATTCATTTATGCTTAATAAGAGAAAAAAGTAATAATGTAATTTAAATTTTTTATCTTTAAAAGTAGCAATATACGTCTAATCGTTATTAAAAATGACGTAACATATAGAGTGAGATAAGATAAGAACTTGAAGAGTAGTGTAATATTCGTAATCGATTCTACGTTTCCGAGGCGAGATAAACACGACATGAGGCGACAAGGGGATGCAATCTTACAACGCCGTAACTCGCTGTGCACATTACGTCGTCGTATTTCCGTGGCACCGCGATGGATACGCGTACGCACGCACATGTAACACACGTGTATTCGGTATGCGCGCGAGAAGCGAATTTGCATGTCAATATCTTCCGAGAGAATAAATCCATACGTATGAGGGAAGAAGAGCTCCTTAAATTGGTAATCGCGGTCTACGTAGCAGCCTCCGCGTTTACATCCGCCACCGCGTAGCGGAGTTACGCAACAGTGCGACGTCTTTCGGTGACAACGCGGCGCGCAAACATCCGGTAACTCGATACCGGATGTCTCGTGTGTGCAGAGAGATATCCGTTCTCGATTAATTTGCAAATTTAAATGCACGCGCACGCTTCAGCGATTGCGAATTGCAAGCGACTGTCTCGAGGAAATTTTGCGCAGAGAAATTTCTGACGCTATCCCCTGTCTGTCTTTCTAACGTGTTGTATTTCCACATATATTTAACGCGCGTGAATAAAAAAATATTATATGTAACATTTTCGAAACAGTAGTGTAAAATAATTATGGTCGAGCGAAGTATATACTTACGTGTGCGCGCGTGCATGTGTATACATTTAATTAAATACTCATTTGATAATATTAATATACCGCGTATTATGACATGTTTATAATTATAAAGTAGCTATTAATACGTTAATATGAAATTAATAATGTATGTTAATACAAAATTAAATTGGGATTTAATGATTCAATATTCACGTTTTACTTTCTTTTTTAAGGAAAAACATAAAACGTGTATGTTTTGCTCAATTGTCTTAGAAATGGAAGCTACAACGTAATTTCGATTATATGTTATAATTTATGTTATACACGGAAATACAAACGCGCGCGCGCACGTGTGTGTGTGTGTGTGTGTGTAGCTGCGATACAGTTTCGATATATAAATGTATGTTAAATTGTAAGCTATAATAATTCGCTATTCTCTCAGAATGAGTGGGGTCATCACGAGATCGTTAATGTTAACATAACTCTCTACGATATGCAAAGTTTCTAGCAACTAGATCTGCTACGAGATCAGCTGTGAAAGAACCGGGGGATTGAATGTAGCTCGTAAGCTGAGCCAGCGATGCTATACATGTATATACGTGGAAATTAGGGCACATGGCTAAAGCCTGCAAAGCGCGCATCTCCCGTCATTTATACATGAAAATTTACGTCTGCATTTTACTCGCAAAGCCATTTGAAATAACGGCTTAAACTAATCAGTTTATTTTTTTCAAAAAACTGTCGTTTTTATTAAACTTTTTTATTAACAGAAAATGTGCGCGATACGAGCATAGGATGCATTTCAATATTAAAATACCATTTAGAGTTGGTTTGTGCGTTCGCACTTGTACAGTCAGCCTATAATCAATTCCTAATATATTTTTGTATTTTAATGTATAAAGAAAATATCACGAGAATGTAGTTTATAAATTAATATACATGCGAGTAAGAGATTGGCACGTGTTAATTTTTTGCTTACAAAAACATGCCGTTCTACAGTGTCAGTGCACCGGGGTCTATTTGCATGGAGCCATCTAACGTGTCGAGTGTAGCAAGTCGCGAAATTCCTCCAATGCGTCCTCCGTAAATATTCATTAAAAGAGGGAGGCAGTCTACTCCCAAGTCGTTGACGGTAATGTTAAAGAGGACCTCCCGGGAGAAGCTTGCCGCTCTCATCCCGGTTGCCGGTGTTGCGGAAAAGTGCCGATACCTTATTTCGCCGAGACGGCGAAATAATCTGCTATGCATAGCTCTGCCCTGGCCGCGTGCTGCGGTGCGCCATCGCGCCACCCCGTGTACCGCACACATCGCCATTATATTTTAACTTCTACACGCCATTTACCAGCGGCCGCGCCACCGACGGTGTTAAATTCTGTGGCAACCGGCTTGGCAACGATCGTAGCCGGGCAGACAGGCAGTTTCAGGGGTCTCCACAAATCCCCGGCGAGCCTTAGTCTGGAATCGAACGTAGCGCGCCGCGGCCTTTTTCACCCCGCACACTCGGCTTTTTGATTAACCTATGCATACTTGAAATCGCCTCGGCGCGATTTCCCGTGCATGAAACTTTAAACGGGCTACAGTCTGAAAAGAAACCGCGCGGCTTTCTTCCAGATGTAACTCGCCGTCGTCGCTGGTAATCACTGGCGGAATAATCGCGTGATTATACCAAATAATTATTTTGTCCCAGGTTCGAAATGACAAATTAACGATCAACGACATGATCTTAACGTGCATCACAGTTTTTTAGAATAAACGTTTGATTCAAATTAAATGACAAATTAACGATGAGCAAAATGATTTTGATGCGCATCACAGTTTTTTAGATTAAACGATTAAACGTTTGATTCAAATTAAATTGATTTAAAGATTAAAGTGATTTGAATTAAAGTAATTTAATTTATATCACGTATAATACGTTGGCAATCGGTTGTCATGTTCTTTAATTTTTTACTTTCACATTTTCATGTGCAATCCATATTAAATGATAAAAAGAATATACAGGAAGTTCATTTATCTACGATTTGTTTGCGACGATCAGATCGTTAGTTTGCTCGTAGCCTAATGAGCATCTCGGGGACGAATTGCGGAGACCGGCTGAGATATTGATGGAAGGCGTTCTTATTCTAAGCGATCGTGAAGCGGACGAGGAACATCAGTGAGGGTAGTAATCGATAAAAGGGCGTCTCCTCGTTAATACTGTTCGAAGCTTAGCTCATTATAAGCTTGCACGTGTTACATGCATAATGGCTACGGAAATTAGCGAAATTAATGGTGCGCCGAGTCCGCGAAGTATTAAATAAGTAGATTACTTTAATGGCCGCTACACGGCGGTCGCTTTATAAGCTTGGAACAACCTCTTCATACTCTTCTCGAGCGAATTTCCATCGTTGTAAAGAAAGTGGCGGGAGCAGAAATTTTTCGAATATTTAAGTACATCGGTACTTGAAGAAAAGAAAATTTTCTTCATTTTTTCACGAGAAAGAGAAGCGCTAGGAATATTTTATTTATTTATATATTAAGCTGTTAGAAATTAGATATATTCTTAAACAAATCTCATGTAGTCTTTTCAAGAGTATTTGCTAAAATAGTCAAAACTACAATTACATATAACGATTATATGTCGTGTTTATACAGAAAGAGATTACGCGTACATATCGTAGAAAATTGCGAGGACGTGATTGCAGGAAAACCCTTTCATCGACGAGCGACGAAAGAGTTTGCCTATATACCGATATAAAGAGGGAAATATCTATAATAATGCATTAATGAAAGGTCAACCGCCGGCGTAGCCAGACTTGCGGAAGGACGAAAAGAAATAACGAGCAATAACGATAGTTCGCGTTCTTCGAATATCCCCGGCGGCTCAGATTCTCCGCACTCGCCGTCTCCGCGCGACTATATAAACGTAATGTACTATATAAATACTTTCGCCATGAGAGACGTGAAAGCAGCCCCGCTTTCCGTAGTCTAGAGCTATACGTTTCGTAATTATTATCGCGACGTCGATGCCGCAAATATTTTTGCTAATTATCCCGCGTGGCGCGGCCAATAACGTAGGACAGGCCGTATACAGGGTGGGTTCAGAATGTGAATAATGGCTAGGGGAGACTCTGTCATCGAAAATAATATGAGGAGACCGGCGGGTGTGCCGGCAGCAAGACTGTACGAAGACAAAAATGAAGAAGGGAGAAAGAGAAAAAGGGTCGTAGGCGAGGAGCTGCGCGGGGACAATTTGCCGAGAATTTCAAGAACGCGACACCTCGATCGGCGCGAAATGAAATAAGCCAACGAATATTAATTCAGGAACGCCCAAGAGCAATCGCAGACGTGAACGCTCGATACAGATTATCTGACCTGCCTTCTGAACGCGCGCAAGAAGAGATTTTCCGTCACGGAATTGCGTTCTCGAGACACTGCACCATTGCACCGGTATTCTTCGATATTCGATACGCATACAGCCGCCAAAATATTGATCAGTATTTAATAATAAAATATTTATTCCTCACGCTATCCGTAATCTTTAAAGCGAATTGTACCGACTAGTAGGGCGCTATCAAGTTTCTTTATACATATATTTTAATAACATAAATTTATTTTCTATAAATATTCGCTTATGAGTTATAATTTTCATTGGTTTAGTATTTTAAATTATAAAGCAAAAGCAATAACGGAATATCGTGTAACGCGTAACGTAATATCACTATTCAGCGCCGGAAGACCTTTGTTTCATGCAGCCACGGGGAACTTTATATCCCATTTCACTAAATCGTAATGCGCATTCACTCTCTTCATAGCGCTTTCAGGCATCGCGAAGATTATTCGTGAGTAGGTAAAATCTTTCACCCCCATGAGCCCCGTTTTGGCACAAACGAAATTCGCGCATAAAGCCGATCCGTAGAAAGCGGCACGAAGCTCACTGAACACCTACGGAACTTAATGTGCCATATGTGTGTGCGCGCGTGTATGTGACAGACACACACGTCTGTATGCACATACGATCGCACGTGTGGCACCTAGTAGTATAACGCGATATGGTCACGCCATCGCCTTTGGGATTCTGCCGGTTTCCCGCATGCAACTTATGATCGTTACTAACGGAACATTATGTAACCCGCGATAAGCGCATAATAGTTCATTCTAATCGTTATTTAAAACGCGCTCCCGTATCGTGCTGGACCTGTTAACTCCTCTGTAATCTTCCTGAAACGTTACTAATTGTATTAAGTCGGCCCTGGTTTCTGAGGCGGCTGCGAATAAATTTACGCCTCACTGTAAAAAAAAAGGCAAATCCTTTTACGATCTTAATACGATCTTAATACGTGCGTGTGCGAATATTTGGAATTACTCGTTCTAATTAATGTTAAATACTGCTTTGCATATTACGTTAACGAAGGAAGAACGAAAACGGGGTGTCGTGTTGGGCGATTGGATCAAGTCCCGAGAGCAGACTTTACATATGTAAGATACATTTACACGCGCGATGGTTCGTTAAAATCGCACGTTTTCCATTCAATTAACACATTATTGAAAATGTATTAACTTCTGCGGGAGTTTTTAAGGAAACGAGAACGGCGAAGCTCACTCGTTTAACGCTTTGCTCTGCAAGTTTAAACGTCGCGAACTTTATTCATTGGCGTAAATGATTCCCCTAAATTGCGTTCGCGAGATTTGCAAACAAAAGTGAATCAAGAGGCGAGAAGCTCGTTGAGGTTTATAAACGTCCAGGCAGCGAGGAAGAGAGAGAGAGAGAGAGAGAGAGAGAGATATCAGTAATTTGAATATTTATGGAGCAGCGTGAGTTAACTGTAGATTTTTTTTATTTTAATAATTAACTCACAACTCACAAATTTAGTTCATGTCGTCATGTCGTCTAAACGTTCTTCAGTAGCTTGAGTGAAATTGCAGGCCGCACCGCGCTGAAATATATATTTTAAAGTGATCGTTTTGAGTAATCAATGGTAGGTAAATAATTTCAAACGTAAGCATTCGCGCAGAACGATGACCATAAAAACAGCATCGGCTGCTATCATCGCTATTTGCAAATATTACTCATATGGGACGACGTCAAAGCGCCGCGAATGGGTATTCGTACTGAAGATAACTTTGCGTTTTTATTTGAATATCGCATATAGGCGAAGAACCGATATAATATCGCAAACGGTTGGGAAAGTGCTATTACTTTCCCCGCTATTACATAAGGCGTCGGCATGGTCGTATTACGATTCGTTTTGCCGGCTCATGTGCATTCAGCTATATGCCAATATCATAAGCTTCGAATTTACTTTCTTCGTGAAATCGGTACGCGATCTCGATAGAGAGAGAGAGAAAGAGAGAGAGGAAGAGTGTATGAGAGAATAGATTTTATATCGGGGTTGTTTGGCTTGATGTGACTTCTTCTGGTTACAGCATTAACCAATAAACGTTATTTCTTCCGCATTCAGTCTAAATTATTAATGTCGCGTCATTTCTAATTTATAGCGGACTGTGGCGTTGCATTGACTAATTCAATTTTCTAATAATTACGTTTCTAAAATTTACCAAGCGCCAAAATTTCTTATAAAGTTTGAGAGTTCAACAAGTATCAAAGTTTATTTTTAACTTATTTATAGAACTTGTAATTATTTCCACTTTGAAATAATGATTGCTTTTCAATCTACAGTGATCTATAGTAAAAATAACTTGAATCACCTTTTCTCAATTTAAACCTTTGAGATGCAAAGCTTGAGATTCTTCTATTATCGGAACATTTGTAATATAATTATATGACAAGAAGCGAATCCTCTAAATATGCTTTAAAATAGAAATGGTGAATGTATAGAGGTGATTTATATTTTTAGCTAAGTGACATTAATGAACATTAATGTTCTCTTTCAGGCCGAGTGAATTTTTTATAAGCTTTGGAGTTTTTGTCATTTTATAATACCATTCATGAAGACATTTTAACGTATGGAATAACTATTCCACAATTTCTGAAGTAAACGAAGTCAACGAAAAACTATAATGTTGCTCTTAATATTCTTGTGAGCGATTATTTGTAATATTAACAGTAATATCAAGGTGTTTTTTTTTTCCATTTACCATTGTTTGTTTTCCCGATATTCGCATTCGACGAGTACATAGTGGACTTAAAGTACTGCCTCAGTTTCTAGAGTATACTAATCTGGAATTAATTACACAATTCCTTTCTGGTGCTACAGTCTCGCGCTTTCTTATTACCGCTTTGTCAGTTCCGTCCTTCGAATTCCAGTCGGTCGTTAGATACAAAAGTCACGAAGCATGATTGCGTTCAACTAGAGATATCACGCACAAATACGATAAGATTTTTCGGGAAAGTTGAATAGCGGTTATAACGACAGACGAACACGCTAGAAATGTTTCGGCAGCGATACAAATTGAATGCACGACTAGATATTTCGACTGTTTTGTGTTTTGTTTCGTCGAATCAAATATTTTACACTAAATTTGCAGTATGTTTATTTCTTCCGGGTTAAATTCGACCGCAATTTTCTCTCTTCGAACAACAAATCGCGCTCTTGCGAACGGATGTCTTGCTCGTTAATTTATCCATCGAAATTCGATTATCGCGTATTTTGAATATTTGCGGTCTCCGCTCCGCGGAATATCGGAGTTTCCGCGCTCTCAGAGTGGTCGCGAAGCTCGGAGGTTGGTTATTATATTAAGAAAAAGTCTCCGTTAGCGGAAATTGGATTTCACTTTTAACCGCGAGATGGAGGTTGCTTAAGAGTCTGCTTCGCTGGCTGGATTTTGATTGTAAACTATTCTATCTCGTTTCCACATTCCGCGAGCGAACCTCCTCGCGCCATCCGGCCGCGCTCGAGCCATAGGCAGTCGTCCGCGTACAGAGATATTATTGGAAAAATATATCGACGCTATAAAAGCCGTGGAAGCCTTTAAGCTGAAAATTGCTTTCAGCCGAAAGTGGGTGTTCCGCCGCTGCAATATTTTTCCGGAAGCTAATATTCGATTCAAGGCGTAAATTCGATAATCGCGACGCGTAAGCGCACCGCATTAAATGTGGCATTAATGCCACCCCCCTCCCTTTCCCTATTTCCATTGCATATCTCTCGTAAGAGTATGCGTTGTTATATGCATTTATAGCGCCGCGAATTTATTTTGGCCAGTGTTTACTGGCTGGATTGGAAGCGAATGAGTATAATTCAATGATCATGTATAAATGATTTCCATCGAATATCCCGCAAGCATTCTCAGCTAGCCAAATTTGTATTTGTATAGCCCCTTGCCACGAAAATATACAGCAAAATTTTCCACAAATGATTATGCAATTATAATCATTTTTTATGGAAACATTAGTGATCTTTTTTTGTCAAAAACTATGAGAATACTTGCTTTATAATATTTTAAATTTATAATTTTATCGATTAAGATGTCTAAGCTTGATTGAGTGGTTATTTATCGTCATCTTCTAGACAGGCAAGAATTTCATTACAGACAGAACATTCTCACTTATTTCCGTAGAAAAAAATTTCGTGACACATTATTGAGCAGAAACAATTTTCCGCTTCAACCTGTGGACATCTTATAAATTTTCACGCGAGCCAAGCAAAGACGATAAGTATTTCAGTTCTCCCAGGCAGCGGCGCTATTGTTGTCTGGACGATAAGATCTTGCGCTAAATCCAAGGCTCGCATCGGTACCACGAGGACAGTTTGAATTATGCTGCTTGGTACCACAATGAGGAAACTCGGTAGGGGCGGTTAGGTTAGATGAACGAAGGTTAGGGTGCATGACAAAGAAAGAAAGCGAAAGAGGGAGAGAGAAGAGAATAGTAAGGGTAAGGTGGAGGATTTATAGGAAGAAACTCGTCTCACGCGAGTACGAAACACTCGCCTTGCATAAAGTATGTCTACCGTTTGCCTCGAATAGCTTGTGTCCTCCGAGCACATACGGTTGTCTGTTATACGAAAGGAATGCATCAAAAGAATGCAATTGATTTTTGAAAAATAAATCAAGGGCTAATTGAGAAACGTATATGAGGTAGGAAATTATGATTGAGTAAAATCAAATTCGGTCGGTTTGTTGCAAATTTTTACATATACTGGTATGGTAGTTGATACGATCGATATATCACCATATACTATATACATCTTTCCGTAAAACAGCGAAAAGTTGCTCGTTCACATTTGATTACGTTACTTTTGGCGCATGTTTCGCAATAATGGATAATCAATGAATCGAGCCGGCCCTATCTCTTCCATAGCTTCCTGCAGAAGTGTTGGAACCTGGGCCGAGATTTATCATAGGCTATAATTCTTATTAGAATAATACTGTAGGCTTCCCGTTACCGTTCGCGCGCCGCATCCGGTAACGCATGCAACCTTAATATGGGATAGTTTCTCTCCCGGCTGCTGCTTCTCTCTCTCTCTCTCTCTCTGCTCCAAAATATCTCTATTTAAAGCAAAATAAGCAAAACGATGTAACCATCAGTAGATGTGTGCGGTGTAGGTAATCAGAGGTGGCCGGTGGATGCAGGAACGACGGAAATTGCGCGAAACTAGTGCGGGCCCTATACCGGCGGGATTAGTCTGTCTAATGCGCGTCCACCGTTACAGAAGTTCACTCGGATGCTCTGAAATATGAAGTGGCTTCTGCGCGGTTCCATGTTTATTCCACCAGCCATATCTATCTTCTGCATGGTCGAAGTAGCGTAGCTAGGACATCGCGTTTGTCCACTTTGAGCGGTCGTACCATTTCGCGGGATCGAGTTAATCTCATGCTGCTTCCTGAAATAGCCTCCTTTAACTAAAGACAGAATATTGACGTACTCTGTGGCAGCCTCTCGCGCGTTTATCAAATTGCTTATATCTTACTTCGTATACCGCTTACTTGCGCCAATTTTTGCTAAAAGTTTTTTCGAGTGAACTTCCAACAAAAAATTATTAATAAAAAAGTATGTCGTAACTTTTATATAAAATATTAAACTTTACGAAAATAATATATTTTAGTACAATTTCTAATTATATATAAAGCTATTTTATATGCTTAATTGCTGTATGTATGCAATAATTAGTCTACTTTAGAGAATCGATAATTGATGCAGTATTATCCTTTAATGAGGACTTACGAATAAAATATGATCTAATAAAATATTCAAGCAAGTGGTGGTGCAGAAATCCATTAAATATAATCTTCTCAAGCAGAAGTATAGAGATTAAATTAGCATATTATGTCAAAGAATTAAAATATAAAGCTTATTATATCTTATTTAGATAATTAATCACGTTAAATCTAATTGCTTTTTTACTTTAACTCTTTTTTTTATTATTCTCTTGTAATTGAATGTGCAGTTTTCGAGTTAATATATATTATATTATACTATGTATAACAAAATGAAAATTGTTTTCGTATTCGAGCGAGTAATAGCAGGCAGTGTTCAATCCGCCGGATCATGCCAATTGTGAGGCAAATACTACCGGATTCAAGAACGGCAATTTCGTCTGCGCAAAGTGAGAATTTAATAGCCGATGAGACTATATGCTCTTGTTCCTCTTATAACGTCCTGAACGTTTTATAAATTGTGGAAAAAGCGTTCTATTATATTCTCGTTGCTGGTGTGCTCGTTTTACTTATCGCCGGAGATGTATCTTGCATCCTTAAGCCGACGCGCAATAGGTTAAAGGCAATTTGTCACGGCACGCGTTATCGCCGCCGTAAACTTTCTTCTGTGATAGTAACTACGCGGAAGTGAGCGTAGCTTTAAAATATGGTCGCTATATAAATTTAATTATTTGTTTATTAGAAATTTAAAAGTCCTCTCCTCTCTCTCTCTCTTTCTCTTTTTCTCTTTCTCTCTTTCTCTCTTTTGTGTCAAAATACAAAAGAATATGCGATATGCATTTATTATTCGAACGCAGCAAAATATACGATATAATTTTCCGAGATGTGTGATGGGTTATATGAGACATGAAGGAAAATCTAGACGTTTCGGACGAAAGGGATCGATACGCGTTAAAGGATGCTCGAGAGGATCGGATACGGGATCGCTTCAATGTTCTTGCAGCGCCAGTACAAGATGTAATCGACGGCGTAACGAAGTTGCCTTGAAACGACGCTACGACGTAGGTGCTCGTTCGAAGCGAAGCGATAATGGCGCGTCTCGACTCGGCTCCACGTGGCGTGCGCACCAGTCTCTAATAAATAGTAATTAGCGAGCCGGTAATTAATACAGAGGAATTCCAGCAGGGGGGGCACAAAGCATTGCGCAGTCCTCGCGCCTCTATCTGCGATCGTCTCTCCGGTCAACCAACCGACCCGAGGCACGCCCCGCTATTTACACCCTCCGCATCCCTCGCCAGCTCTTTCTTAATACTCGCTTTCTCGCGTGTGCAATGACCTCGGTGTTAATGCGACGATTATACTAATAAAATTTCCGTCCACTTTACGACGCGCGGCCTCTATCTCGGCGAGACATTAGGAAGCGAGGAACCCCAGAAGAAGGCAAACATTCGCCCGCTTTTCACCCTCGCGTGAGCAAACAACGGCTCGTGGATCGAGTTCATCCTTCGTAAGATGCGGAAAGTTCAGAGCGGAGAAGGCGCGGTAGCAGAAATTCCTGTTGGAACTCAAAACGATTAAAGGGGCCCTTTGAAGCGTCATATCGCGGGGCGTTGCCTTCTGGAAAATCAGCTGGGGTAAAGTGGTGTATGACGATATCTCCCCCTCGGTAGCAGCTAATGACCTCGCGCCTAGTTTCAATGTAATTCGTGTTCAGTTTGATATTGTGCGCGTGGATTATTAAGTAAACCCATTTATTCTGAAGCTTGATTGTTAGCGCAGTATTTTCTGTCAGTTTCAGATATCGAACATACTGGCGATCAAAGTGGCGACTTATTTCCACCTTCGTAATATAATCTTTAAATTTTAATATTTACTCGTGATTACAAAGGGCTATATATGCCGTTGAAAATTGAAAATATATTGTTGATTTCTTTCAGTTTGATATTGTGCGCGTGGATTATTAAGTAAACCCATTTATTCTGAAGCTTGGTTGTTAGCGCAGTATTTTCCGTCAGTTTCAGATATCGAACATACTGGAGATCAAAGTGGTGACTTATTTTCACCTTCGTAATATAATCTTTAAATTTTAACATTTACTCGTGATTACAAAGGGCTATATGCCGTTGCAAATTGAAAATATATTGTTGATTACTTTTACATAGAAAAAAATTGTTATGGAAAATTCTACATGCCACATAGTGTATCGTTCGGCGGTATTGTTTTCGTCATAATTAAGTGTCGCTGGACAAGCAAATTTTGTCCGGAGTTATATTCATAATTATCTTGGCAAATACTTCTTAACGAGAGAAAGAGATGCGCGGGGAAACCGAGTGAGTGCTTGCGTACGCTCCGTAAACTTTACAGAACTATGGGTGGCCACTTGTACTTAGAGCAAAGTTATGAAGTGTCATTAACCAACTGCATGTAACTTACTTAGTCCGGGTGCATCTCCAATCTGTTCATTACATGACTTTCTCTTGCTATACTTCATAAACAGCCATGTTATTCTTGGTGCTAACGCAGTCTTATCTCTTAATGTTATAATGTAAATTCTTATATGAATTGTTATGTCTTTGGGAATCCCACGAAGTTTTCGAAATTAACATTGAACATTTCTCACGTGGTATATAGCGAAAAATTAATAAAATCATTATTTTTATTCAATATAAATGCAATCATTGATATGGCGAAATTATTAAAAGTCTCCCAAGAGTAATCCTCTGTTACTTGTTCACCTGAATTTCGATGAGCATATCTCGCGAAAAAAGCATTGAAGGAGTTATCTGCTGTGCACCACATCGCTATTGCGCGACACCGCTGCTCCCCGAGGTGCAACAATAATTATTTCTAATTTCCAGTTATGCAAAAATGTGCGAAGCTTAAGTACCTCAGATAATAATATCGGTCTCTCTCTGGAGCCCTAGACAGTCTCGGAGATAACGTGAATTTTTTCTCGCAAATCATCTGCTCGACCATCAAGGGTAGAAGTAATCTTTCGAAATGTCTTCAATAAATCGAAGCTATGTGATTTTTCGTTTTTTTCACATAATATGTCGATTTATATATTGTATATATAAAATGTATCGAGTCTCTTCGCAAGCTTTAGAATATCTCTTGCAATACCAATGGAAAGTATCATATTCAATATTAAACGAACAATTCAATTAGTATACGCAACATCAAATCTGTAATAAAGTCTATCTAATTGCGTTTAATGTGAATGCAACGTCGAACTATCGTCGTTTGCAAGTTTCGAGAAAGCTACGATAAATACAAAAATTTTGCACGCGTAACATAGGTACACAAAAAACCTCATTACGTGTTATAACCATAACGAAAAATATATAAGTATATTGAAATAATGTGCGATAGAAACAAGATACGTACGGACGACAGAAACTGTTCATTTATTATACATATAAGAATTGTCATTCTTGCACGCATATATTGCAATGTTCACGTTGACTGTTATTGATACTTACCCTCTCTCCTAATTATATTATTTAGAAAATATTGCATTTTGTATTTCGAGCTTTACTGTTGTTCCATTAGAGATTCCTAAAATTTTAGTACTTTGATACCTCTCGATAAATTTGAAGCAACAGGACTACAACATCACGCCAATTTGCGTGCGCATTTACTAATCTCTATATGGTGCTTGTATTAAATACTTTTTTGTTGTGCGCTTGAACGATACAACTTTCAATAATTTCCCGGCAGCAGATTTGGTACCGCATAGCGCATGCATATTTTAACATGGGATCACATTATATTCACATAAAGCACAGCGCTATCCCAAGATTTGTCTACATATTGAAGTCTATGTTTATAGCAACACGTGGCTCACATTAATTAGTGTAATTGACGCGGAACCAATATTATTAAATCTCACCGGATTGAGAGCGCGCGCAACTCTTTGCGCGAGTCGCTGCGTTCGGTCAAACTTTGCGCTCCGTTAAAACGGCACGGATTATCGAGAATGCATTACAATAAATTCCCGTGTAAGCATAGTGAGCCATGTGAGCATTCGATATACTGGCAAAACACTTCTCGTAAAATTCGAGTGATCCCGTGGAAATAAAGTGCGCCGAATAACGTTTCGTTTGTATTCCCATAAAAGATCTCGGATTTACGTTTTTTTTTATATATATTTTTTAGATTCGGAATGCGAGAACACTTTTCAGTATTCAAATTTTTTAAACTTATAATGTTTTATCGGCAGATTAAATGTGTTTATCACTCTAATATCCATTACAATTTTCAATGATTTTAAGAAATTGAATAATTGTGTATAAAATAACAAGCTCTTGCTTGTAGGAATAATTATAGCGAAAAATAAAGTATATTTAAATGTTGCGAATTATAATATCGGCAGCCTCATCAACTGCCATCGCACACGAGTAATCGCGCTTGATAATATATGTCGCGTTTCTGCTATTATATAAATGTTTAGAGGAGGTGGTACGTGAATCGAATGCAACCATATGTTAATCGCGCGCGTATGTAATCTTCGTGCACATTCACGTTCCAATATTCAGAATTGTCACGACCAGTACAAATAATGTTTAGTCACAGGAATATACTAATGGTATGTACATAGAGAAATATAGAGAAACGAATATACGCTGAGTATATTTACAATGAATTAACGGGTGCTTTAATGCAAACCCCCCCTTCCCCCTTGATCTACACCCCATTAGTTTAAACAGATACCCCATATACCATCGCGTACACATCTGCACATCTACATAATTGGCGCCGGAGCATGCACCAAATTAAACATTCGCCGGTGAAAACTAAACCGCGTCATATAACGGTATCCAACGGGTTAGCGGAATGGATCACGTTACGATTCAATTGTCATTATATTGCTCTTTTCATGGAGTGCTAGCGACGTCCGCGCTCGCACATGCATTTACACTAATTTATGGAGGAATAAATACGCACTTCACATTTTAAAGGATAAATCTTTCAGAGAAACATTACGTTTAAATGCGTTAATAAAATTGATTTAAGTTAATTTATGTTACATCTTCGATTTCGAGTTCATAGAAATTAAATTTTCCGAACGAAAGCCACATTAGAACGTATGAAGCATCGGGTGAATTGCTACTTACCCGAATACGTCTCGGTCGGCATTTGGTCACTTGGCACAGTGAAACTTCCTGATGCGTTCGGAGGGCAACCATTTCGGTTTTGTTGCGCACGTAAAGTATGCGTTGCGTGTAAAGACGGTCCACGCGGCGGTACTTCCGGTGGCGCGGGTTCCGGAGGAGAATCTCTACCGGTATCTGGAAATGCAAAATTATATTTCTTTCTATTAGAGTGCACATTGTCCTTTACAAGTCGCGCTTTAATAAAAAGCAAGAACAAAATTTGATAAATTTAATATGTTGAACAACATCAATATAGAACATCATATTACGTAAACACGTGTGATGCAATATAGCGACTTTGAATCAAATTGTATCGATTATATGAGAAATCAAATTATCTATATTTATTTGTTGTATAAAAGAACTATAGAAAGTAACTATTGATCTTCGGAAAATTTAATCTCGCGATTTTGGTAATTTATTTGACTTCTCAAATAACAAGATTCATTTAATGCGTCGATAAATTCAAAATATTTGGTGTTTATTTTGCGAATTATTGATTGTATCGGTGTAATTCCATCCATTTCATTGCGATATTGTTCTCTCTTATGTGGCATTCATGAAATTCTAGTCTGCTCGTAGAAACGCTGCTGCGAGCAATTAAGCGGCATCAATAATTAGGCATCTCCTCGTAACATTTTATGCATGCAAATTCAAAGAATCTATCTGCCATTACACGACGAAATTGATTACCCATTATAGGCGAAGGAATATACAAGGAAATACCGAATAATAGTTGAGTAATTGTGATATTAACGACGTATATTGTAATTCCGGTGTCATTATTCATAAATGCACATTAAAAGCTGCGACAGCGACACAACGCAATGCGTTACGTGCCTCGCTTTGCTCATGCGTACACATTCAAGTAATCCATGTGTATATGTATACGTTAATAATGGATATATTTTCTGAGAATTTCGTAAGTTCTTGTGTTTGAAACATAGTAATTGTGGAGCTTCAATAGAGAGCAATACTAAGAATTTTCCATTTCCACCGGTACCCTTTCACCATTGGCCCTTCGGGGCTCAGCGTTGCGGGCGTTCCCATAGTTAAGTTACTTATAAAGTTGTTGAAACTTGAAAGGAACTCCACCAAAGAATAATTAAAGTTACCTAAACATAAAGAGCACAAAAGAGTGCCTACGAGGCATGTTGAGGGCAACAAAAATATTTGAAAGTCTATACCCACGAAAAGCTCGTCTGTTATATCAGAGAGTGCCAATTGACATTCAAAAACATTAAAACGCTGTTAACCAATGTATTCCGTACAATTAGAACATAATAGTTATAAATTTTATATCTTTTTTCATCTCTGACATTTTATATTACACGTACGGCCGCCAGTTATAGCGAATTAGCCAAAACAGTCGACGATGACGCTATAAACCGATACCATGTTGAGCATATATACATAATTGGAGCAATGTATAACCATTAAAGGTTGTTAATGTTACAGAGCACATTATTGTAAATCAAGTTTAACTGCAATACAGTGGTCTATCGCGCTTTCGTGAAGCTACGTAACTTGGTTGTGGTAACTCGGATGTGGGATAATGGAATTTCGGTCCCTGGTCCTACGGATTAAAATCTATTAAGCGAGTCGTTATAACTTATGGATGTGTGTTGTAATGTCAAGACAATTACTCGAGCCACATAGTAAACAATAATTTAACGTCTCATAATTACCGCAATTCTTTACATCGGCAAGCGAGTCAATAGCAAGTACAGCTCCGCTTAACAGTCGACGTGAAAGAAGCTATATAAAATTTTCAGGCAACATTAATAATATTAAAAATATGAGAAAATTGTTGAAAAATTTATAAAACAGTAACAGAATTTTTCCCATAACTATAGTTTGCTCTATTCTATTACGTTGTTTTTAATAATAGTAGATAAAAAGCGAATGCATATAATATTACATCAAATCTATACGTGATATATTCGTGTTTTCCTACAGATTGCTTACATACCTGTGAGATAAATAGGCCTGGGTAGACCTGTGCGCCAAAGAATGTGCAGAGAGAAAAGTGCATTAGTGCGGCAGGATTGGCATGTGCATATGTGAAAATTCCAACAAAGAATTACATCATGCAGATGGAATGTATGATGAATTAGTTCAAATTATTATACACGATAGATTTACGTTAAAACAAATTTGCGCAAAAGTGAATTACAAAGCATTGAACGTAATAAACGAGCACAATTTTCCAAATTTGTATCTGTATACCAAAATTCTGTAGATAGTAATATTAAAATTACTGTGAGATAACTGACTAAAAAGGTAACTAATAGACAATACTAATTTCTTTTCAACAGTTAGGAATTTTCAGTTAATTAATCAATGCAAAATTGAACACTTGAGACAGAAAACAGTAAGTGCTATTTCGTGATTAATTTAATAATTTTACGGGAAAAACGAGATCACAAATGCATTTTAGAATGTGACTGAATCGGATGACATCGAAGGTTAATGCAATTGTCATGCATGTGAATGATAATGATATATCTGCAATATTCGCTTTCGCTTCCTGACAACGCGCAACGCTTTGTATCGAGGCTATTCTATATAGATTTTCGACGATTTTCGCCGTTATTACTTGACCAGATCGAAGTCTAATTAATCGTAGAAATTATAAACGCGATAGGGAAATTATTTCTGCGAAGTCATCTGGGAGCAGCGTCGATATTTTCCGTAATAAGCAGTAATAATCGCTTAATTAAATCGGACCGTGAAATGCGCAATGCGTAGCTGTCAGCGCCAGCCGCGTCCGTCGCGTATCTCGGACAACTTTACCGTCGAAATATACATTTGTTCCAGTTATTGAACAATTTGCCGGCATCGTTCGAGTGCTCGGAACACCTGTAACGCTCAATTACAAAGTCGATATCGCATTGACAACGGGTGGGAAAAATCTCGGAACCGGTATTAAGCCGCTACAGAGAGAGAGAGAGAAAGCCGGCTCTCCCCTTTTGAATCAGCAATGTGTTATTTTACAGACTTAAATGTTTTATAACGATGCGCTACAAATCGCGGGATACATTTCGTCTTCGTGATAGCTACATTACTTTACATACGCACGCTGCAGCATCAAATTAAAGCCTGGGGAAAAGTACATATTTGAAGATGGTTCTTCTGAAATTGCAAAATATGCTATACGTTAACGTTAAATCGCTAGAATGCGGGTGAAAGAGTTAAAACCGGTTAAATTTAATCCGACGGCTAAATTGCCAAAAGCAAAAATATCTTGCAACGAGCGTAGCGGAGAATTTGATGAATCTCCAGTAGATCAATTATATATCGACGATTGGCAACAAACAATTTTATTATCTATTTGATGGATATATCCGACATCATCTTTTTTTTATATATGTTTCGCACACATACACATATGTCAATTACTCGCTAACGTATATAACGTGTAATATGAAGATTTGTTGACATCCACATGAATTATACTGGATGCTACTAAATGCGACTTATTGCACTGTATATGTAAATTCACCAGCATAACTAATTATACGTAGCAAGGATAGAAGATAACGCTGCCTACATGAAGGTTAGATCAATACGGTTCCAGCCAATTATAGCTAATACTGGTACATCATTGACCAGTGGTCAAACCGCGTTACTGTCCCTCATAAAGCATAGGATAGCGTTTACAGAATGCGCAAAATAAATCATGCAGTTCCTGATGGCAATAGGTGCAGTGCAATTTAATTCTGCAAAATGATGAACATGATATAACTCCGCGGTAATATAGATTTCACTATTTACATAATGCGGCTTACTCCGCCCGGCAAAATATATTTAAATTAAAATTCGTCCAATCTCTCCTTTATAAAAATATTGAATATAAAAAAATAATTTTTTTAAACTAAGAAGATTAATTTGTTCATTTTTTGAGTTTTATATTTAAGAGTTTTATATTTATATTTAACCCTTGAATGCCACACCTCTCAAGAATCTCGTAAATGACACATGGGGTCTAAAAGACCCCAGCATGAAAAATGTCTCCTTACTCATTGATTTTTTGATATTTAGTTATGAAAATTATGTTCAATGTTGTTCAAGGCTTAGAAAAGAGAATAAAATGCTTATATTGTTAAAATTTCAATTTCAACATAGTATAAAAAATTAAGTAAACTGAGTA
The DNA here is from genome assembly GCF_030848805.1 of Temnothorax longispinosus. Lineage (NCBI taxonomy): Eukaryota > Metazoa > Arthropoda > Insecta > Hymenoptera > Formicidae > Temnothorax > Temnothorax longispinosus. The sequence continues at coordinate 2,275,595 of NC_092363.1, read as the reverse complement.
TTGCTAAGTGTACAACCGGGTAGGTCAATCACTCAACTATCATCAATGGGAGCATGAGCTCTATTTTTGGGGGGAACATTTGAAAATATATCATTCTAAAGGGTCTGGGGTCTGCTGGACCCCGGGTGGCATTTTAGGGTTAAGCAAATTTTGTTTATACAGAAGCTGTTGAAGAATTGAGTTTATTTCTACATACAATTTATTATAATTCTTAAATATATTATTTTGAAATTTTTGTGAAATCTTTATAAAAATCACATTATTAGAGCAATTAAATTGCTTTAAATATATTTTGTTGAAATATGTCGATCAAGGCACTCAACTTTCTGATACAATATTTATCCGAATTTATTGGATATTGCTTTCGACTGTTATTACAAACGTGACAAGCGTACATATACACCTATTTGGCGCTAGTACGACATCTAATTGGACACATTATTGAGTAATATAACGTCGCCGACGTTATGTCTTGGCCAATCGTTGTGAGCCAATTATGTAGTATGCTAGCGCATCACCGATACCGAGTTCAACCGAGTTATCCCTCATCCGCGGGCGGCGAGAAGGGTTAGTCAGACAGTGCAAGGGGATGCAAGGTAGCCGACAGTGACTTGATGCGGTTAGCGATTCGCGTCTGTAATTCGATTTGTCGGTCTAACGCCTCCGCCGCGTCGGGGAGTACACGTTCATGTAAATACGAATTATTTGCCAGCGCTATACCGGCGCGGTATTGCCGCAATGGTAGGTACCGCACCTACTGTCCGATAACCAGTCCAACGAATCGTTCCGGCTTGACTCCTTCCGGACCAAACAGTCTAATAAACCGAGTTAGCATTCGTGAATGCTTCGTCCGAACTGTCTCGTACAATTTCTATGTGCCACCCGCCTTCGTTCGCGCTGGACACACAAAATTTCATCCGTGCCTCGCCTAGATCCATTTACCATTGATTAATTAGTAAGATATAACGCTTTTATTATATCCTCGGACTTTCAATGTACAGCGAAATGAAGGATTGAACATATTTACTTATATTTGACGATTAAAATATTCTCTAAATTTTTTCTGACGACTTAAGGCAAGAAAAAGATAATCACATGTATAATTTAGAATAGGATGAGGTTCCATAAAACGGCTTTGCTACGATGAATTTTCACGGAGGGGAAAGTTCATAAATATCACGTTGCCTCGTAACCTGAGCATTATATGATAATTTACGACAATTAAGCTTGTGCATTGATTACATTCTGTTTGAATTATTTACCTTAGCGTTATGGTAGTAAAGTGGTGAGACAGGACCGTTATAATAACGTCATCCATAAACTTAATGTCTCGTGATTTTAATTCCCGCGCGTTCTTTTCATCGTCGCGAAGAGTATCTCTGCTTTCTTTTATAACATAAACATTGACCTTTATTTCCGCAAACGATAAAAAGATTGCGTTGCAAACAATTAAATGTAATAAAAGATTCACGCTGCCACAGATATCTAGTCTAGGAAAAAGATAGACTAAAAAGGAATAGAACGATAATGGTAATGGCGAACACGGACTATTGGCATAGTTCGCAAGTGGCGCTTGAAATTATTTCTATTCGTGGAAACTTGGCACTTATCCAAGCAGACACATTCGTATAACTTCCCGAATGGTCATCGTCACAAAAAGTACTCGATTGTAGTCAGAAGTGACGAATCAAGTGTTCTTGATTAAACACTACGATCAAAAAGCGAAAATTCGCGCGAGTTATTTACCCGAACGTGCTTACCCGACCGTATTATCGTTTATTAAAAATATCGGCGTATTTTTGTTCCGTAGCACAGTTATTTTTAAAGTTTTTACTGTATACATAAGTCAATTGATTCCATGTGCATTTATTTCGTTCGTGCAACATATGCCGCGAAACCTACATCAATCGAATGAATTGATAACATCAAGCTTGCTGGTGCGGATGATTTGTTCCATGACATTAAATGCAACAGCCCGCATCAGAGCCCGTCAAAAATTACCGACCATCGCTGAACGATTGCGAAAACTCGCGGAAAATTTATTTTTCACCGACGGTGATTTGCTTCTGCACATTTACATTGTGCACAATTATTAGTTTTCACAAAAATTGTGCATTTCTCCTAATTGATCTACCTATATAAATGTACGTAATACATATACATTTCACGAATTTAATGGTTGTTTGAAAATCCTATGGACTAACAAAAATTTATAACAAATGGTATTAAATGGCAAGAACAACTTACTGTACATATCGATAGAATTGTATTTTATTTTCAAACATTTATTTATTCATAGTTTTTTGTTTACGGAGGTAACGCTTACACCGCACAGTTACATGTACCATGTGCTAATTCTTCATTTTACGATGACGAGTACGCTCATTTAGCGTGTACATTTCATAGCTTTGTGGTAGCAAATTACCGTAACGTTATCGGGTTTCGCGCGTTTGCCAATTCAATAACGTGCTCCTCGACTGGGTCACATTAGACTACGGCGGTCTAATGTAATATCAATCGTCTTTCTGGCGATGCGCCGCACACGGGGTTAACGCGGGTAAGCCCTGACCGTTGGGAGCCATTTGCTAATAGATGCCGCGACATGCCTCCATTAGACCGCAGGGACATTCTGGCAAGCAATATCCCATCGCAGATTCAGACTCAAATTACTGCTTACGAGATCCTGGTAATTATACGCGGTATCTTGCAGCATCTTATATAATGCTCGTCGTCACTATCGGCACTCTCGTAAAGCCGTGCGTTAAAAAATTATTGCCGGAAAATCTAATCGACAATTAATGCTTCGTTAAAACAATTTTTTATTACATATAAAAAGCGTAATATAAATAGTTTAGAGTAACGAGTAACATAAGTTCCTAAACATATCAAATTAAAAGAGACGAGAAAATGGAAAATTTCATATCATTTCTCAGGGTTACTCAATTTTTTTATATGATATAATATACACCCGCGCTCACGATATACCTTGAACGCGTGTTCATACACGTCATATAAAATGTCCATGAGTGAGCGTCACGAGCTTAATTCGCGCCGCTAATTTTCACGAAACCTACGCTACGCGGCTACGCGTAATGTGATCGCACTCGAGTGGGCAGGAGCAATGCGGCCTTCGAAATTCCGGAGGTAACCGTCCACGAAGATGTGGTGGAGCTCTCGCTCCTTACCGCACGCGCGCTCGCCAGCTTTCCACCCGGGCTATCCTTCGCCCTTTCATCCATGCTCTCGCTGTCTCGCGATATCGGTAGACTAATTGGCAGCCAGCATCCCTCGAACCCGACGTGACCGCCGCCGCATCGACGTCGCGTCGACACGAAATGAGATCCGACGAAATTTCGTTTAAAACTTAGCCGACGAGCGGCTTACGCTCGTCGACCGCGGCCGCCGGTTCAAAGCCGCAAAGCTACTTTCTCTTATCTCCCCGGTGGTTGCTGCTCGAAGCTGCGTTATACAGTGAGATAGTGCGTGTGCCAAGATAGCGCGCGGCCCAGCAACGACGGGAGATCTAAATACTGTTGACGTTTTGAAACAATATATAGTCGGCAGGGTCACGCTAACTTTGACGGTGGTCTATGCTCTAACTAGCTGAGCCCAGGCGCCAACTGCTAACTCCGTTAGCCCCGAGCTCGAGTCTCTTTCTCTTTCCCTCTCGCACTTGTATTATGCTATTGCCGCTGCCATTGCAGCTACCGACACTGTTAGTGTTGCCGCTGGTACATTACTGCATCAGACAACAATGAACCTAACTGCCAAAATAGAAGGTCCCTTGGTTATTTAATGAACCAGCGTATAATGTAGTTTGTCGATTACGCCATTGTTCGCTAGACGCGCGATAATGCATGGCTCGGAAACGTTTGCCTTTGCCAAGATCTTTCGCCTTTGGGCCGTTTCGTGAAGCTTCGTACACGTGCATCGATGGGAACGTGAGACGAGGGATATGCTCATTATGAGGACATATAGTATAGTCAAATGTATAGTCGAAATCATAGCTATATATGTACGTCTTTAGGACAAAATTAACAAAAGGGATGTGTTTTCTTACGCCGCCGAAGTTATTACTGAAGTAATGTTTAATGAGTACTCGTTAATAACTATGTCTTATGTGAGGTTTATGAGAAATCGAGGTTGAAAGTACTCTGCTTGTAACCTTCTTTTTCTCAATTAATAATTTCGAATAATTGATAACGTACACACATACACAACGCATGAAAGTTTTAGAAGATACAAGAATATGTTCATAGGATCTATAGATGCGATTTCCTTTTCCGAGTTCCATATGCGATTCTCTTTTTCCGTTCGCGTTTCTGGGTGACTATTAATATTAAGCTTTTAACGAGGAACACGTTTACGAGAAACCCGATTTAACTCCGGCCAGGGGCTCGATACCAGCCGGTAACTCGGTTAGTCCGGTAATCGCATTTGAGGCATGGATCGTTAACTTATCGCACCGCGGCAAATTTTACGTCGTGATTTAAAGGGACGACCCGCTCAGGGCGATCGACGAGGATTTATCCCGATCCGTCACGTTGAATGAGTTTCTTTGTTCAAGTCTTTGATAATAGAAATAGTTTTTGGCTTAATACACGCTCGTTGCGATTCAATAATTACAATAATTGTCTCAAGCGTATGCGACGGCATGCGATGTGATGCGATATGATGCGATGATCATGCGTGTGAAATAATAATCGCGCGATGACATATATGCGTGAAAAAGAAACTCCAGTATATTCTTCCTCACCATTGGTGAGATGCATGCGAGTGTGTTCATCGGGGAAGACGGTTTCGGAACGATCGCTCGCGGTGGAGCTACTGCTCAAGGCGCTTGCGTGACCTCGGCGTGTTCTTCGACCTAAGGTACCGCCGCCGGAAGTCGTCTTTTTTGTGGACGCCGCGTAAACGGTCTCACCTGCAATAAAGAAAATACGAATATTTTTAAATAGTGAGAAATTTTTTTTTTTTAGGAAGTTTTGCTAACGAATAAGAATCATACCGCTTAATTCAATCTTCCATTAGCACGTGGACAAAGAAAATACTCGAATCCTTTAATCTTTTCAAAATTACTTTTAAAGAAGCGAGATTATTAGGATTAAATAACACCTTTTTGCTAAGACTAATTTTTAACTTTCAGCTAATAATTTTTATACGGCCCAGCAATTATTTTAATTTTAATGACACGGTATTTGGACGTAAAACATATCTACAACTTTTAGTAATTGGAGGTGTAGAGTATTCCAAATGGATTGAAGTGCGAAATGTTATATTAGAACGGGTTGAAACCGAAGTCGATGCTGCCATGCGTAATATCACATTGCTTATCACTTTAAATCGCTCATCTATCAGGATTTCTCTTGCGTCCATCTATCGGAATAAGCTCGTCTTGCACGTGTCACGGTTGTACAACGCAGTATAAAATTGCGTTTGATGAGATTCATCTTGCGGCGAGCCCGTAAGTATCATCTTGCGTGCAAACCAACCCGTTTGCGGTTCTAATTAACTCCCTACCATTGCCGTTGCGAGATCTCTCGGAAGATATGCTGCCGTTATAATGATGCCGGCGAGAGTTTGTGCTTTCGAGGGGAAACGGAGAAGCTTGCCGATGATTCGGTGTCAAGGTTGGGGGCGGCGTAGGAAATGGCGTTGTAGGGTTGTCCGTAGTTGCTGCGCCTTCCGTGTCGGATCCCGTACGGTACGATCTGTCTCCTGCATCTACACAAATTAATCACACGTTAATGACATTCATTTTTATCAGCTGAGTATCTCCTCTCTCTCTCTCTCTCTTTCTCTCTCCTTCAACAAGACATATATGTTCTCCTAAATTAATTTAAAAAAAAGATAAGGAGAGTGAGCGAGAAAAACGGAGAGATTATTCGTTAACGCTGCAAAACTTGGCTCCAAGTTCACGATAAATTACAATTTTATCGTGTTTACGAGTTCTTTGTTCATAGGTATATACCCATGTTATCTGCGGTCTTGCCGCTTGCGGACAACCGCAGATACATCGCAGCGTACATGATCCCACATATAAACGTATATTACGTCTTCGCCTATCTCGAAGTGGGGCTTGGGGCTTTCCGTGATGTAACCATCATTCCGTTTTAGAGATCTCCCCCTGATGTTACCAACTATCTTGCTTTGCCTCTATCGTCAGTCAACATTTCCGCCAGCTCTCTGTCAGTTCCGAGCACTTCGTCGCGCGTCGTTGCTCTGATCTGCATTTGCTTAAGTTGACGCATGTCTAAACTCTTAAAGGCGCTTGTCACTAAAGCAGTGCCGTTCCGAGGGAGGCTTGCATTCGGCGTGCGATAGTGGAACATAAGGAGCATGGGCTAGAGGGAACTTTCTGCCGTAAGAAATGTCGGTATGTCGGTGTGCCTTCGCGCGCGATGTGCGACCGCATGCGTATATAGGTACGTCTGTATTTTTAACCACGTTGACACGTACAAGGTGTACCGGGAGTTATTTCTTTGACGGAGGGATATACTCGCGGATGTGCTGAGGTGACGCTGAAAGGATAAAGTGGGGCGACATAGTTAGCTGAGGAAGGAATTTTTCTGTGACATTTCCGCGCGTGGGAATTGAAGGTTGTGACTTTTAGTCAATCTTTCGTCAGTGATAAAATGTTATCGTGGAATTACTTACAATTTAAATACAGAAACTATCTCCAATGTTTTTCTCATTGTAGTATAAAATTTCTTGTATATATATGTTTTTTTTTACTAAAAATATGACTCGGCGATATCGCGTTCGGCTTATTAATTGGCACATAATTGCCGGTTGCAGGAACGCACGTTCTAATTCACTATTAAACTTCGTTTCGCTATGGCGGACAAAGGGGCAAAACCATAGTGAGAAAAGGTTGGGATGGGAGATTGGTACGGGAGAGAGGGGACGAAATCGAATCTTGTCGGTAATTAATGAGGAAAGTTTTACAAATAGCCGAAGGCATAGTCACTAAACGCCTTAGCGAGCTCGTGAATCCCATCCACAAGCAGGATATCTTTACACAAAAGTAAGTTTTTAATTGATAATTATCCTTTTTCATGCGAAAGTATTAAAGGCTAGACGATTGCTAACTGTTTTACAATACGTTTATACCGCTCTTTTGATTAGGACGGGAAAAGAATTCGGAGATAGTTTTGTGAAATAAAAGATTACGAGATTGCGTACGATATTGATTAATATGTGACAGCTTGTCAACTGATATAACGTAAAAATAATTCAGATTGTATAATAAATATACAATCGTGATATTTAGCGACTTGTAGATTGAGTGCAAAAGGAAATCGAATATATAATTGACAATATCGTAGGCTTCTTTGTGTGTGTGTGTGTGTGTGTGTGTTCTATCATTTCTCGCGCGTTGAAAATAACCGATATTCGGGTCTAGAGGAGAGCCAACGAGGTGCTAATTACGTTCTCGCGCTGCGCGTTGTGTTCTAAACGTTGTTTGCATCGAAATGGACGCCCTTGTCGAAAGCGACGCGCGGCTGCGGATTGACAAATCAGTTTTTCAAATCGGTTAGGAATTTACGCGCGTACGTGGAACAAGCTCGAGGCGATCTGCGGGTTACCTCGGGACATCAAAGATTCGAAGTGCTCTTCGCCGTCTCTGCCTCTTTCCCGCTCGAAGCCGCTGCCGCCGCCGCGCCACCGCCGCCGGTGTGAGCGCACTCGCGATATAAAGAGAGATACAGCCAAGATGGGCATCCTGATAGGCGAGACGTCTGAGAGTGAGTAGCCGAGGGCCGGGGCAGTGGCGCTGATATTGCTCGCATTAAACTTTCATATTCAATCTTGCCACCCAACGTTGGGGCACCCCTCCGCGTGGTTCCCGACCCTCATCCCGCCGCTATGCCGTACGGAGAGCGAGCTCGGCATCAACCCCACATGTAATTGTGTTATGCCCTCTTCACCCTCCCTCCCTCTCTCTCTCTCTCCCCCTCTCGCCTCCTCACTCTTCACTAACCCCACGTCTCTTCCTCCTCCGACCTTTCCTCTTCTCTTCTACCCATTTCCCTTCGGCGCGACCTCGGTCACCCTCCCGCTCGTGCGGTTCCGCTACGCTCTCGTGGCGCTCCTCCTTTCTATATTGGATTTTCTAATCCGTATATGGATTCGAAAACGTCGCCGTGACGTTTAAGAGGATAGAAAGGTTTCGTTTCTTTATCGGTCGGTTGCTATGTCGCTTTTGGACCAGCGCGACAAATGTCTGTGATTACGAGACGCTATTTCGTTTTATTTCTCGTTCGTTATGTCGAGATACTGACAAGTATTGAAACGATATTGCGTGTTTATTACAAAAGTAAGTGTATTACAAAAACCGATATCCTGTTTGTTTTGCTTTTATTTAAAATCGACAAATACGATCCAAGCTGCTAAAACATAAATATATGATCTGCAATCTTTACTTACAATTTATATATACGCGATCTAAATAGAATTACAGGGTTGCAGTCTTCATGAAACTAATAATTGTTAGTTCGCAATAATATGAGCTAGTAATTATTATTACATCGGCGTTACGTTTAAGCAGAAATTCGATGTTTAAAATTCATCGATAAACTCGCGCAACAATGTACGCATCGACCGTATCGATCGCGAAAGCGTTAACCACGTAACAACATCTCGCCGGCATGTCGACGTAGCAAAACGAACAGTCGGCGCTTATCTTTAATCGACCGTTAATCATCGGCGCCGATCGCGTGCTCACCGGTGTCCCCCTTTCGACACTCCCGGCAGCCGTGCGAGTGCACGAGCTAGCCGGACGATTTATCTCGCAAAGCACACGGGGCCGCCGCGCGCCGTCCCCTCCGACACTTGCCACGCTCGGAATTTACAGTCGTGTCTCGTCCTGTCCGGTGGCATTTCTTCACCCCGGCAACGGTTCCTTCCGTGGCGACTAAACGCACGGCGGGTGGGCACCCGACGCGACAAGGAGAACCGTGGCATGTCGTGTGCACACGATGCATTTTGTTTGTAGGGGATTGTTGCCATGGCAGCGAACTGCGAACATCGAATGCACTTCGCCCTGGCACGACGCGGCGCGGAGCGGTAGCACCGACACGGCTCGTAGACTCGACCGAGCTTGCGGAAGAGTTAGCCCCCGGCTGCTTTCGCAAGCTCCGCGCAACGGCCCGTGTACACCTGGACACGGTAGACGACGCTACTTCGGGGCGGAGCGCGTTAATTTTCTTCAAAATTTTGCTTGTGAACGACGCTGCGTTGCGGCCCGTAGTTAATACGCGCTTTTCCAAAGCGTTCCCCTCTAATAATTTTGCATTGCGTTAAAATACAAGTACGGGATATCCGTGAGATACTGCATTTCACGGTAACTCTGTATTGCTAGAATATATGCGAGATCGAAATCGGGGGAGAAATAATTCCCCATACAAAAAAATTTAATAATTATTCATTAACATATTTTATTTTTGTGGCCAATTTCAGTCATCACAAAACTGCATGGTTCGAATATGGAAACGAACAAGGTAGTTGCAATATGCAGTCTTTGCAAGAATGCAACAGATGTTTGTGACAACTGCAAATAACGTTGACACAAATATTGAATATCATTTCCATTTGCAACAGCATTGCAATTTTGCTTTTGTGTTTTGAATTCGAGTATTCCCCGATGACGAATGAATATTTGAGTTGAACGTGGAATTTCTTTCTCGACTCCTGATTATAATTTAGGCTCCTTTTACCGAACTTTTCAAACGCGCATGAAACGTGTACTGTTGCGAAAGCTGTACACGTGTCAAAGAAGGAAAGAAAAAAACACAATAAGGGGATGCGAGATGCATTTTCGAGCAGCTGTCGCACGCACAAGGAACAATGGGATACCTACGTCGCGGCTCATATCGAAAACCAATTTCCGAGATGTCAACGAAACGAAATCGGGCGCTAGGAGGGAATTCGCCAGCGTTTTTCTAGTAACTGCCAGAGGTTGGAGTCACTTTGAGTGGGAGGGTTCGGCAAGATCGAGGAGTGGCTGTACCTTCAACAGGTGCAAAGTGTCTCCGTTGAAAGGGCCACTCTCCGACTGCTTCCATGCCTTCCATCGCCTCTTCCTTCCGCTTCTTAAACTGCAAGCTCTTTGATAGAAAGCCTAAAGCGCCCGCGTACCCTTCGGGGGAGGAAGGGAGGAGAGACGAGACGAGACGAGACGTTGTACATACAATTACGACGGCTCATAATAAGCCGATGCTCCGTTTGAGAAAATAACGATGCCTGCTAATGAGACATACCCGCTGTGCTTTCCATTCCGCCTACGACAGCGTGTCCCTTTCGCGGAATATTTCGAGCTTTCGTTAATGCGAACAATTTTCCGTTACAACAACAGCGCGATGTAGGATACTAATGATGAAATACAATGTGGTAGAAGTTATCATAATGATATTACTTGTCTCGCGTGCATTCGACATCGTGCGCACGTTTCGCATCGATCGTGGTGTTATGCGACGTTATTATGTGTTTGGGATGTTTGGGATTTAAGGAATATTTACTATCTTATAGAGATAGTTGGAGCGTATATGTTATATATTTAAGAATAGAAAGTATTATATTAAAAGAAGTTACTGTGAGATATCTGAGCACTTGTATCCGTATAGATAAATAATAACATTTAAAATATTTTAAAAAATGTTTAAACATTTGAAATATTTAAAAACCATTAATATTTAAAATAGTTTTGTAAGTTTCTATGGAATTTTAATAACATCTATCGATCGTAAAATGTATTTCCTTTTTCTTATAAAATCACGTAATTTTAAATACGACCAACGAAGCCACAGTAATGAAGATTATTTTCTCTGCTTGTAAAATCGAAATTTAGTGTCTCACATAATCACATTTATATGTCAGAATAATAGTTTTAAAAAATGTATTAACTATTACAAAGACATATATAAGCAATTAAAAAAATTTTTTTTTATTTTTTAGTTACAATTATTACAGGTAATAAATATACGTTTGCAAATACTTGACATTTTTACCGCGTTAGAAATATTTTCAATATGACGGTTGTTAAACGACCGTTAAAACTTCCATTGTCGTATAACGCATGTAACACAGTTAACGCAATGATATTTCATAAAAAAGGCACGTTTTATCGTAGTAGCAATTTCGACTGACGCTTACAGTGTAAAATGATACGCACAATGTTAACACATAAAATTTAATACGTCATTTTGGGTTCATGTAGTCTAAAAAAATTAAACATTTGGTCAAATACAACCGCTGTCACTGGCAACATTGCCAGTATAACGGAAAAAGAGACAGAGAAATGGACATGTGGAATGTCGGAAAAACGATTGCAATCACTGAAAATTTTCAAATATAAAATTCTTGGTATGCAAATTCTAAATTGGACTATAACAAATGATTGAAATTTATCAAAACGTGAATTATTTAAGGTATTTGTTATCTGTATAGTACCTTATACTAAAATTTGTATGATTTTATAAAATACAAAAAATATAGAAAGAGAAAAGGTATAAATTATGACAAAAATAGTGTATAATACAATTTTCATATGGAACAATGTTATTTCATTCAGACGAAGAAAAATAAAGGCAGTAGTCGATTCTGTCTGCATATTATCAAAGAAAGGTCTATGTTACGAACATTAGTAAAGAAGAAACTCAGTGTATTTGTCTGAAAACTTGCATGGGGCGATCGAGAAGTGTATGCAATTTTTTGAATCTTCGGCAAAAAGATACGATTAAATGCATTTAGTATCTGCGGTTGAAATTTTATTTTTCATGTGTTACACGCATTTCCATTCCATTGATGACCATTTTATAGAATATTTATTAGGTAATTTTGTCGATTTTCTTTTCTAATTAGTATATTAGCACCAAGCGTATAAATTATGTAATAATTGAATACATTCAGTAATTAATTATACGCGAAAAAAACGACAGAAATTACATTCTAGTTAGAGATTCGAAATTAAACTCTGAGTTCATTAATTTATTAAATTAGTGAATGTAAATTATATTTTAATTAGACCAAATTGGATTAAGATAATATTCATAATAGTTGGATTGTTCAGTGATTGTGTCTGGCAATAATAAATGTATATTATAGCTACGAAACTTTTCTCTCAATCGCTTGTAAAAGAATGCCGAAGTTTAATATCGCCCGCTTCGTTTCTCACATTGCTTATAAAAAAACAGAATTGTAGTCGACGACGAAGGGTTCGAAGGGTTCGAAGTTCAACGTTCGCTACAGTATTCCCATCCACTTAATGTTTTGTTTTTCTCGTGCTATTATACTACCGGCTACTACCGTTGAGTCCCCCTTCAACAGTAATGAATAGTACATCCGTTATATATTTTATGAACGGCACGAGAACTTTTCTCATCATCCTTGAAACTAGGAATTACATATCGATATCTTCCGTTATTGACGACGTTGGCGCGAAATAGCATACCATCGATAGAAGATCCCCTAGCTTCAAACTTTCCATCAGTTTCCCTCTACGCGCTCCTTCCTCATTTCTTCTTTTTCTACCGGTATTTTATAGAAAACAAAATAGTCCGCTTTAACGTAAACAAGGATTATAATTCACATAAGAAAAAGACTGTAATGATCCAATAATAACAAATATGTATTTTTTTATACTACAGAAGTTACATAAACAAATGTTTGTTGAGGTATGGTCGACAATGTGCAATGTTAGCAATATAACGAATTAAGTATGTCTCTCAAGAGATTACACAAACACATTAACACACCTAATATTTTTGTTAAAATTGCAATTAATTAATTATAAATTAGTTATATATAATTGTGAATCGGTATAACATAGCGAAATCAACATCGAGATTAAAGAGGCAAAACCGCGATAGTAATATTGTAATTGCCATGAGTACAACGTTAAATTATTGATTCGAGCAAATATATTTTCCACGGAAAATAAATGCACACTATTCATGATGCTTTTATATATGAATTCATTCAATATTTATTTATAATATCCGATATTATCATGCATGAAAATATATTTCTTTCTGCGATTCTCTTAAATCTACTTTCAAAATTGATTGTTCGATTTGCCCGATTGGTTGATCGATTACTACGCAGTAACTAATGTTAAAAGTTATACATTAAAAGTTATACACTTAAGTATGATAATTTTTAGCGTCAAATAGAACAGTATAGAGAGAATAATTTTCTAATTTTAAAAAATTAATGAATATTAAAAGAATGATTTAAAAAATGGTAAGAATTTGCATTTACACTCATTTATGTACGCATTAAATGCGTACGTAATATTGCTTCATTTTCATATAATCTCAAGTTCTCTGATAGCAAGTAATGTGTCAAATAGATTAGAAAATCTAAGCCTCGAGCACTACGCTGCGGAAGCGCTGAGCCCAGAACGTATTTTACCAGGTTATCGTTAGCGGCGAAACAGCAGCGCGATAGTGAGATGCGCATTGTTAAAGAGCGACCGCGGTAAATTCATTACGACCCCAACTACTTGCGGTCTACCGCTTTTTGCTACAAAGTCTAGCTTAATGTTCTGCTTTGACATTTTGTTATGTAAAATTTCCTAAAATTTTCTAGAGACGTTGCACGAGGTGTTCATTACGCCACCGTAATAATAGAGAGTTATTTTAATATCTTGAAGCCACAGGACTACTCCCTGGCTTCAAGATATTAAATATGTTATTCCGCAGATGAAAGAATGAAAAGGAAATATTGAAACGTATACGAAAAATATGAGACATTTATTCTTTATTTCCACAGAATGACATAAGCTGGTCTTGTTCTAAGATATTGATTTTTATTTCAGCTGTACATTATATGTACTTTTGATATGATATATTAATACTGACTTAACTCATCTTAGCCAATATTTTACGCATATGTTAAATGTCACCCATATTAAAAATCTTGCATTTAATTAGGATACATTTGAATACTTCTAACGGAAAATTTAACGTCAATCATCAGTATTTTTAGTCTAAATGGGATTTTTTATTGACCGGATTTTAAGTGACATCGTTAGCTAGTAAGAACCACTTCGAGCGAGTAAAATTAGATCTCAATTTTGACATTTAAATACATTAAATCTCGAAATTTGATTAAAATCCTCTTTTGTCTAAATCTAAATATATAATAAAATATCCGATAAGTACGCGAGAAAGAAGTGACATATTAATGGAAATTTCGACAAAAAGCAGATATACCTACATATGAGGTGGTCTGAATCGAATATATATTAGCTTAAAGTATCTAATAATTTTATGAGCGACATGAGAGCACGTCTCACCGTGAATCCGATATGTACATTCTATAAATCTATACTAATCTCAAGAACTCCCATTGCATTGCGCACACGTTTTCCTTATGTCAGGTAGATAAAGTAAGTAGGTATATAGCGGAGCTCCTTTTAGAGGCATTAGTAATAGCCGTCGACATCTTGGTTATCTCCACGCGAGACGTTAAAACCTTACGCCCGAAATTATGATCCACGAAGCGTGAATAATTCCGTCTGGCCACCATTCATTCCGCGGTCGGTGTAAATTATTGCAAGGAGCGCATTAATTTCCTTTGCGAATAATTAACAACGCACCGGACAACGAAACCTTCGCGCACCTCCTACGCTTTTGCAATGGTCAGTCCTTCCGTCGGTACCCTCATACTCCGGACATCCCCCCCGCCCTTAGACTGCTTCTCCCCGCCGTCCTCCCTCGCCTCAACCTCTTGGTCGACAACTGAAATATTAATCATGACTTACACATGGTGTTCCGGGACTAGGGGCATTCTCCATCTGCATTATTAAGTGACCCCGCGCACGAGTTACGCTAGGTAGGCTCAGCCCTTATTCCGCAAAACGAATATGGATGTGCGGTTCGCGTTGTTATTATTCCAATGTGAAGGTCGGTTGCAGTATACAATATTTTGTCGATGCTCACCGAGCAGATCGTGTAATCGTTGCTTTCCTTCGCGAACAAACATTCTGCTGTAATATGAGATGCACAAGCATATAGCTTACAGGTAACACTTGAATGAAATTAATTTACATGCACGCGTACGGAGTAAAATCGGTGCTTAAATGATACGAAAGTTATAGTATAGATTTTAAAAAAGTCGTAAAGGATATTAATTGTATTTGTACTAATACATAAAAATCTGACATTTATCTAATAATATGTTATTAGCTTTCAATCTTTATATAATTTATGAATTAAATCTTAATTAAACCATATTTCTCGGTTTCTTTATGAATGTACAAATAGATTTAAAACGAAAGTAATAAATAGCGACGTTCCAACTCGATCCTGCCGTCTCTTTTACGTGAAAATAAAATTGTTATTCTTGTATTCCCAAAGGTTCGCGCGGAAAAATGAAAGTTCATTAAAACCAGCATGGTTTATCGGCTTTTCGCTCGGATTTCTCGGGCCTCTGGAGTGTTCTCGTTCTAGGAAGCGATTTATATCTCTTTTTCTTTTTTTCCAGCGCAACGATACCAACGAGATAGTAGCGCAGACATACTCGAGTATTTCGATATCACATAACGTTTGCTCGATACTCGTGAGTTACACTCCGCTCCGAATCCATTTGGATGGCGGTAATGCACGTTAAACGTCGTAAAATTATCTCGATATAATTGTTCGCCTTAAATAACGACAGTTGCGTCGGTAGTTGAGCGCCCCGACGCAATGCGTTTCCTTTCAGGAATTAATTCAGTATTTCGAAGGACTGTTCCGACATCAAAGCGAGCAATAATAGGAGTGCTGCTTCTGGTGAGGTATGCGACGGCAGAAGTGGGCACGGTGGCTATAAGTGACAAACCGACTCGCGAATAATAGGGGACGACAATGCGGCAGACGATATCGGTATAGATTTGCATCTGGAAACAATTTGCCCGCACGTAGAACGCGTATCGTTATAATTGAATATCTTGATTAATGCGTAGCAACGGTCTAGATAATCCTCACGTTGATATCGATTCACTACTCCAACAATTATATAGTATATTTGTGTTGTGTGTGTATAATACATTGATATTGAAAGTATAATATTAATTTAAAGTAGATTATATGATATATTAGCGAACGTTCTCAAGAGAGAAAAATATTTCTTTCTCTCTCTCTCTCTCTCTCTCTCTCTCTCTTTCTCTCTCACTGTGATTTAATGTAAAGTGACAGTTAGGAAAAGTAAAGTTTATGTCATTAACGTCATTAGTGTAATTGTCATACGAAGATATTACAAAATCACAAATACACCACTATGAACGATCCACAACAGCTTTCCTAGCATTAAATCCCACCACGCGACACAATTAAGTTACACCTGCGCGCGTCACTTTTCTCTCTCTTTCTCTCTCTCTCTCTCTCTCTCTCTCTCTCTCTCTCTCTCTCTCTTGTGCACCGCTGTCTTCCACGGATTCGATCCAGACGACAGAGGATGGCAAACTGCTAATAGGAGGGGAGTTTTAAATGCGCGTAACGTAATAACGCGTGCATTAGGCGACTACTATGGCGTCGGTGGCGTCTGCGGCGGCGACAACGATAGTAGACCCATTCTCCGTAAGGGGTAGTTTGCCTGACAACTCGATTATACGATACTGCAGGGCTGAGTGGCAAGTGGTGATATATGGTACGCATATATATACGCTGGGCTTGCCTCTGAAGTCACTTAAAATAATGAGAAACCCAGTATCGGGTACCACGCTTGTTTCCCACCCTTTTTTTCTTTTTCTTTTCTTCATCGGCGACATTTATCCGCTAGTATCGGGTAAGTGCGACAGAGTGGCGAACTGGTCTGCTCTGCGAAACTTTGAAACCCGCTAGTCTTCACGCGCACGTCGTTCACGCGTAATCGACGATCGTTTAGTTTAGATAATCAACCGAAAAGCTTTAGGACATACAGCCGATGTTCGATTTGCGCTTAATGACACTATTGGTAGGACAGTTACGGAATATACAATTTTACATTTGCGAGGCATATAAGCAATTTTAGATATTGAGTGGTCATATTGCATTTCTCGCTCTGCAGCTTTGCGAACGCACATGGTATCGGTCGATTTTCGGATAGACATCCAGATATTTGCATTGAGTCCCGAAACGTAATAACGCGTTTCATTAAATCACATATATAGATCGTTAGCCATTATTAATCGCTTGCAGCGCTGTTTGACACTCAATCTCGGTTTCTCTTGTAATCAAATACGCGATACTGTTAGATATTCATTATTGTACTATCATACTGTGTCAATAGCTAAATTATTAGTTACTTTAGCAACCGTTCTGTAAATGTCAAATCTCGTATGCAGCAAATGCAATATCGAGATAATTATCTTCTCAGAAAGTATACCGTTTTCCTTTCTAATTGTTATTTCATCAGAAAAGTACGATCGGGCAATTATGTACGCGCAACAGCAATTTACAACGATCGATAAAAACAATAATTTGCAAAAAAAAACCGATAACTCCAAATGTGTACATAGCACATATATGCGCGTATATCGCATTTCTATCGCATCTGAATAAAAAGCTTGATTACGCAGTAATAATAAGCACCAGGAAACATCATTTTCAGTAGATCAAGGGGCATGATTCTCTCGTTAAGATAACTTTACCTCCGGCATGTTTATTTTGCCGATGAGAAGTCGCATCTAACGTAAAACGAGAGTGATATTTACGGCAGGGTCGCCCGTCGGTACGTAATCCTGAAACGAGCTCTATGATCAAGCGTTGCAGCATAGGAGGAAAAGGAGTTGGTAAGAGGAGATACGTATCCAGTTCGTAATTTATGTGTAGTTAGTAATTTGGCTGTTGCGTCAACAGCAATGGCAATGGCCAAACGTAACGTTACTATCATTACTGGGATTATATTTTACATAGTTATAATTTCATATACCGGATAATATTCACACAATTTTAATATTTCAAGACTAACGTACGTTACTATGAATATTTGATGATTTATTGAGAAATGAAAATTTCTAAAAAAATAACAACGATTCATATAGCACCCCTTTATCGTTTTTATTCATTGATATGATTATGAGAATATTAAAAGTTTTCCATTTCTCTCTTGAATGCATGCTAGTATGGCTAAACGTTGACTTGCACTACTTCGTCTTCCGTGGTGGATCGATAAGTGACATTAGTATTACTGAATATTGATGCTGAGCAAATATTTTAAATAGACGTTGTTTTTGCGCGAATAATCGAGTATTAGCGCGTTATGAGTTATAATTACACACCTAACATGACGGCGGTGTTAAAGACGGGACAACAGGTACCATTATTGCGTGATAGGAGATTAGGAAGTAGGGGAAGGATTTGTACGAAAATTTATTGGTTATGTATACATGTACATATGTACTGGCACAGCGTGCTGGACTATGTTGCGGCGCCGCCTGATATAGGATATAGAGCGAGAACATTCAGTCAAGCACACAAGCCCGTATCCTGGTACTTATGGTCATGTAGGCCTACCTTACATACCTCTTCAATCTTGGTTCTATATTATGCGAATATTACCGAATCCCTGGTCACGTGACGTTAACATTTGGTACACAGTATCAAATTATATATTATATTTACATTGTACATTATAATTATTTTACATAGATACGATTTTATAACATAAAACCGCTACGATTTTAATTATACTGCGATATATACTTAGAAAAATAAAATATTAAAAAAAAATAAATTACAAGTCTGGTTTAAAAACATAATTTATGTAACAAACAAAGTTTGAGAACTGTATATATTTTAACAACATGCATAATCTTAATAAGCTTAAATTTTGATGCTTAGACACACAAATAAGCTGAAATTTTGTTCGTAAATAAAAATCAAATATATATGTATAAAAGATATCTTTGTAGAAGTATTATATCGATTCGGTTTTCTAGTTTTAAATAAATTAAGTAATGATTTTTAGAATGGTCGAAGATATATAAATCTTCAAAATAAACTTTTGAGTATTAATGATTGCAAACTTACATCAAATATACTTTGCGATGCAAAGTAATTTTGTTAATGCAAATTTACGTTGTCTACAAACGCGTTAGCGACCCTTCTCAACCGTCGGCAGTAGGTTCATCGAGACAAGATTTATTAGAATTTATCAGAATATTCACGCGCGCGCTACGTTACGCAATTGGTGCGACAGGAATTCGATCCGCTGCATTTTAATGAACCATTTGTCGGCAATAGAGTGATTTAAATGGATTGACTCTCTGTAACGTAATTATTCAAGCGATCGCTCGAAGAGAGCGCCATCCCACCCCCTCGTAATTTGACGTTCAAAACGATTCCCAGACATGTGAATTTCGATCATGCGATCCGACATCTTCGAATTATTCATTCCTTCTGATAGCTACGACGCTCGCTAGTGTGTAAGTTTCTGACGTGATAGAATAAGTGGAAACGGTAGACCGTTGCTTTCTTTCTCGACGAAACTTTCGCATTACGTTCTAATGATTGTTGCTTTAACCCATTTTCTGGGCCCGCTACGAGAACTCCAGATATCTAATCCCGTACGTTAGTGTCTTAGAGTTTCCAACTCCCACATATATGCCGTTACACTCGAATAAGGATTCCATTATATAATCTTTGTTCACATACCTAAAACTTCTAATAACATTCGCGTAAAGATAGCAACTCGGGGAAAATTAGCAGTATACTATCAAATCAATTCTGTTTCAATTTGTTTTTTATTCAAAATATCTGAGAAAATGCTTTCAAAACTTAGATGCTCAAAACTTATTAATCTATTTTATCATATAATGTACAAAAATAACATTACATTTTTCGTCCGTCGCAGCAAACTACGAGTTCTTTTTTTTTTTTTCAAGATTTCGTCATCCTCGAACTATAATGACTTGATTATTTTCAAAAATTCGAATTCCAAACTAATCCTTCTATCCGATATATCTCGCGTGTACCATACGATTACTTCACTGAAACTTCCATCTGACCATTAAAAATTTATCCATGGCTTAACCTCATCTTCTGAAATCCTTGAGAATACATCGGGTAGCTAAGAGTCCGTGGTATGTAGTAACTTGAAAATGCTCGGAGGCCAGATGGAGAGCTCGAGCGCGGTTAGAAGATCTCGAGTCTTAGCTGGGAAAGCAGTCGGCTTTTAGTTCTCGTTACCGCCCCCATTAATACTAAGAACACACTTTGCTATGATATCTCTGAATTTGTTTTATTCATTTCGGTCATGACACTCTCTCTCGACCAGCCGCTATATCCGCGAAACGTAACGATGTGTAGTACAGTGTTCTGTAAATATTTGACATAAATATAAATCGATGATGTGACTCCACGTGATTGCAACCTCGAGATTTACGCTGCGTCGGCTTATAAACGACAGTAACGCACGCGTCGCTTTTGATCGATTACGCAATGTATCGATTATGGAATTTATCCCGGAGAGGGGGAGGGAGGGAGAGGGGAGGAGAAAAGGCAGTTCGAAATATGGAACAATAGATACATATGAATCAATGTATCAATATCCATATATTTAATAACGTATAAACGTATATTTGATTAACGCGAATGAAACGGCCCGATAAACAGATAGGCGGGCATTCGCGTAATAATCCCGTAGACTGCCATTGTATTTATTTCGCCGTACCAAATTACCAATTTATATAATCTCTTGGGGATAATACACGTAGCGCCGTTATACGGTGTCATCGTATACGCGAGATTTCTGCACACATCGCCATTTCGGGGGACAACATTTTCCGGAAGGTAGTAAAGCGTGATATGAACCGTTGCTGGTGTAATGAACTGGCAATATAATGTCTAGGCCGGCTCGGTCCAGACTAACCTGGAGACAGACCCTACGACTGGACATCAATATATTGATGACTGTGCGGACGGAGATTAAGAGCTGCCATCCATATCGACGCGCTTGGGCCCTCTTGTAACGTGACACATCGGATACCATTAATAAAGAGACGGTACTTTCCTTCGCATCTGACGAAGAGCTATAATAGGTATTTTGATCCGAGTTAAGAAGGCATGGGAAAGGAGGAGATCTCTTTTTATTATATCATAGAGATGATAATGTCGTGACACATATATCCCTGTTAGGGAGTATCCACAAGAAAGATAAAGTGTGAGTGTGATTTTAGAAAATATGTATTGGAACTATTAACTTACTGTTTTGTTGTGATGTTTGATTTTTTGAGCGTGACTCTTTCCGCAATAGTTCATTATCGACAACACATTGTCATTAAAACTCGGATTAAAATCTATCGTGCGGCGCTGAGTTATATAACAACATAACGAATAAACCTTTTGATTGCTCTTCCATCATTAATTATGACAAATGTTACTAACGGACAAAAATAGATTAATTAACGACGAGATTTGAAACGTGACCACGCGACCATTCTTTCAAGAATGGACAACATTGGAGATTGCATCGTCGCGGAAAACTATATAATATCGATTCACAATAAAGTGCGTATCAAATAGGCGAACGAGAGGATGGTATGCGGAAACGGAATGGGACAAACAGGAGAAGCTGCGGGCTAGTAAAGGCGAGTCATTACGTTGTCGGTACATCGCCTCTTTCGATACATTTCGAGTGCGGTTACGTGACACTGCGCTGTACCCACCGAGTCGAGTGGTAGATGGGCTCGAGAGAGAAGGGGTCGGGCGCAGATACGGGGCAGAGGAAATGGGAGAATAGGGATGAAAATGGGGTAGGACGACGTGGGATCAATGCGGAGAGGCTGCGCGGTAATCGGCAGCAAGTGAATTGGAACAAATGCAGACAGACGTGAGGTGGACTGCTAGACTCTCCCTCACTCTCTCTCTTTCTCTCTCGCTTGATACCGCAACCAAGAAATATAGTATAAACCGGACTATCGCTATTAATTGAGTTCGTCCCTATCGTCGATGCGCGCAACGTCCCCTACTTTGTTCAACCTCAAGACGAATCGATGAAACATGGGAATGGAGAAACGACGAGGGAGATGATGAAGTAGATATTAGGGGAGCAGATAACGGAATACCATATGAGACAACTTATCCGGACTTATTGCATTATTCTTTCCGACCCACTTCGTTGTGCCGTCGTTAGAGCTAGAGTGTGTTTTTTAAAAGTGTATTTATATTGATGCGATCAATTGTACGAGACAGCTTCGAGACGTAACGCGCGTTGCTTTCTGTACATAGTGCATGCGTCTATGAAAATTATTATTCGTGAATTAAGCTTCATTTACTTTTCAAAGTGCTCACACCCATTATATTAGGTATTATATTAGAAGGAGGTTGCTGGCGCGCGCGGCAATCTTGATTTTGGTCTTCGAACGTAATATCCGGCAGTGCTTGTAGACGACGCGAGGAAGTAAAACTAATTTCGTAAATCCTTTAATCTACGCGTTTGGTGGAAAGCCGAGGCGAGATTAAGGGAAGCGGACTGAATGGGCGAGCTCCTGGGTGTTTGATGGAATATGATGAACGAGGCACGTAAAACTTGGTTATTGGTATACCAGATCAAATAGAGGAAAAAGAAGCAACTTTAGTCTGACGCACCGCAATTAAAGCAGTTGCGAAAGTCACGACACGCAATTGGACTTAATAATGGGATAGTTGATAACGTTCCTTGTTATATTTACACGTTGCATGCATTTGTGCGCAAAATCTGACATTAAATTCCCGCAGTTTTTATTCAGGGACGCGATTCTTATTAAGTTTAGAGATTTTTCCTGTGTTAAGACTCTTTCAATTCAAAATTGAACATATAGGTTAATGGAGTTACCAGAACGAGAGAGTATTTACTAAAATACTGAGATCGCCTTTATGTAACAAGGTTATTATTTTGCTAAAGATTTTTGTTTATTATCCTGTGATATCTTTTATAAAGATATCAATTGTTATTAATATTCAATAGAAATCTGTATCTATAATCTGTATAATATTGTATTTGTCATGAAATTAATTACATGTATGATTTAATAACACATTTTATGTTTATATATGAATATTGTTAAGCGTTAAATGAAGATACTTTACTGTAGCAAAACAAGTTATAAAGCGTGTCAAAATACTCTAAAGTTGCATCTCTCGATCGAAAAATCATTATATCGAATAAATATTATAATATTATATATCGTCATTGGATTCGTCCATGAAAACAGGATCAACTGTAAATTAAAAGTAGATATCGATGAAAAAAATCAACAACGAGACAATGATTATTGGCAGAATCACGTTTTTTTGGTATAGATTCGGACGATTGCAAATATACACGAGTATCGTTTCGTTGAATATAACAAACATGGGATTGTATCGCAGATTTACAACATGCACCGAATATAAATGCAATGCACATCAGCAAGTTTCTGTTTTCTTGTTAGTTTATTCGTTAGTATATACGCTACTTTATGTTGAAGGCAACGTAAATTTAAAATCAACAAATTAAGAAGTATTTTTAAACACAAATAACGAAGAAGTTATCTAACAATAAGTATCTCTTTTTTTTTTTTTTAATACGATGGGGGTGTTTTGCTAAGCTTTTTGTATAGAAAGAGCTTATACAATAAAAAATGAAACTTACTGCCATACTGTTGCGCCAAAATGGAGGCAAAGACCTGACCGGGGCTACGAGCGCCTCTTGCAACGGATGAACTCGATACGGGCCCCACTGCGTGACGTGCGTTATCTTCATCATCGCTACTGGATTGGGCACTGGCTCCATAACCGCGCCGTTCTCTCCATTCCAGGGACCGCTGACGGCGCAGCCCACGGCCCCCATTTGCATGGCCGCGGCCCAATGTGCCCTCGCTGTCCATCACTGCAGCATCTGTAACAAGTGATTGATAATTTATACAACGATCGGAGCACATAATAAGTCTTACAAAAAGCTTTCCTTGTAAATTTTATTATTTGCATATAGGAAATATCTCTTTTATGATTTGAGGTAGATTTTTAAGAGATATTGAAGTCAATTCCGTGTTCGAAGCAATTACAATGTACAAGAGAGGCATACTAAATCCTGCTTTTAATAGCGTCTGTCTGCACGTCGCAGAGAAAATCTTAAGATTTGTATGAGAATGCCAAATGGCGAGTCAAACATAACACGAAAATTGTTGCGTGGAATAATAATGATGCCATTACGTGGAGCGTCGATGGTACGTCAACGTCGAACAACAGCGACTCATTAGGCATTCACGGCCGTTACTCGGAATCATTCAGGGCCGAACGAAATCGAATTGCATACTCGATATTTGTTGATATTCAATGCAGATAATTCTAGCTTGGATGCTGACAGGTTTGTTTATGTCTGGGATATAGAATATATTAATAATATACATTATCAGCCCTAATATGTAAAGGAGATAACGTTCTTCTCTGGTTTCAATAATATCTCGAGTAACAAAGCGTTAAAAAGTTTTTGGACTTACTTGGTAGACGAGAGCAAAGCGAAAACGTTACATATGTAACATATTTTACATGTCTCGATTAATTACCAACTATTCGAAGTAAATTTATTATATTTCTTAAATTCGTTTTCTGATTCTGATGATATAATTGATAAAGACCCACTATTAATGTTAATAAATATTTTATATTCGTTATGCAGTCGTTGCAATAGTAGCAGTAAGCGACCTTAGATTTTCGTAGAATTTTCTTGTTGACCCTCCTTCAAATAGAGACCTCTGTAGATCGATAAGATCTTGAATGTGTATGGTGGGAGATAATTGAGTGGTGGATGCCTCTCGAAATTCCCATGGAGACGTCCTCGCTCGCTGTTGCTCTCCCTTGATTGCAGGAACCGCTGATTGATGCTCCGAGGGAGAACCGAACAGTGATGTCTTAAGATCTCTCACTGTTCCTTGGACTATGAAATTTCAGTTTAGGTCTGGTATCACAAATGGGATGGCCGTGTTACGTTTTCGGTCACGTATTCGAAGAACGGATTTAATGCTAATCCATTGTCATTGTCGGCACGCAAAGATAGCTCGTCGATCATATTTGCACGATTAATGATACGTAATAATTGTGGACTTCCAAACGTGATATAAATGTGAATATAGCAAAAACAATCTCATGAAGCGCACACGATCCCGTTTCAATAAAAGAAAATAAATACGGCCGTTTACCGATGGCTGTATCCGATAGAATTGGTCAGGGAATTTGCTCGGCAAATATTATATGAAAATTGAATGAGATGGAAGTAAATTAAATTCTGTATACGTGGCAAACACACACACACAAGCTATGCCAGATCGATTTTGTAAAAGTACAATAATGGTTGTAATGTATACGTCATAAATTTATGATTCGTATTTGATAAACAACGCTTTCGTGCACACGTTTTTAAAAATAATTCGGCAATCGTCATAATATTCAAATACTGTAGAGGAAACCGCGTTACAGAATGACGAGCTATATCCAGCCATAATTCAAAATCGTAGGGAAGGGGGGAGGGGGAGAGGGGAGTTAAACGAGACGGTTCATATAACCACGAGCATATCGGCGTGAATTCCCAGAAATTTGCAACCGTGAAATTTATGGGGAGACATCCTGCGGTGTCGGGCGTCACGTTAATAAATCTCAATGCGTCGCAAAGCCGGGCGGGGGATAAACCGTACTTGGGAGGTGCGCCCCCTTATGCATCTCGCCGTGCATCTCTCACAGCCACTTTTCTCACTTGCCTCAATAGTAGCTAACAGGTCGCATCCTCTACACACGAGGGCACTTTACGATGTTTTGTTTTGTCGGCCCTTCGCATCCTCGCCTCCTTCGTTCGCGTAAGTGTGTCGAGAATGTGGGCGACTTGTCAAACCGTAAGTGAATCGGAAATCTTCCGTGGTGCGAGTCGAGTTAACGAAGAACCCGCAAGCGCAGTCGAGTGCCTCTTTCCGAGCAAAGCGAGAGGAACGTTAAGGGACGATCGTCTGTCAATCTTCGTGATTTCATATTATTGACTGATATTTTTCATAACCCCAATTCTCTCTCTCTTAACTAAGCAGCACTAAAACAATTTGAATGTGTGATAGCGTGAAGTGATACTTTATATCAATTTTATTGTATCAATTTGACGTTCACATCCTGTTCTCTTTATCTGACTTGGATATTGGCTTGTTCCTGCGCAACAAATTTTATTTTACCTATTAACCAATAAACAACAGAAGAACGAACCAGAATATCAAAACAAATAATTAATAAAATTCCATAGTTTTGAAAATATAACAATGATAACTATATATTTCGGTTATTTATTAAATTTATTTTATTATATTAATCGAAGGAAATACAAAATCATGGTCTGAAAATTGTTGGCCTTGTGGTTATATATTTTATTACGTATTTTAAATTTCACACTCGTTATTATATAAATATTTAATTTTTGTTAGACGTCTTTTTAGGACGTTTTATGAACTGTGTAAAAATTTTTACACCATTTAATCTCGATATGATCGATTATAGTTATATCACTTCAGCGATAGTCTTGAACAAGCCCGTTTTGAAATTAGTTTCACGAATAAACGATCAAGGAATAATTTTCAATTTATGTGCGTGATTATAGTAACGTTCAAGGTGTAGTTTTTTCATGCCGTCGTAACAGAGGAAAAATTCCATGGTGGAAAAAATAGATAATGTAGCATTGTATACCTCCTCCAATATTACACACTGTACTGTCTATTTCACGGTTGCGAACGGCATTTCGTCGTTTTAATAGAAAATTTTTACAAGGGATCGTAGACATAAAGTAGACCATACAGCCGTAGGGAGCTCTTATTGCTATAACTTATAACACGTAACTGATAATATAATGGGTCTGTACGATATAAAGTGCTTCGCGAAGAGGGCTGTCGGAGATTTGCTGACTGCAAGTATGACTTTGCCATTATCACACACTGCCGTTTTTAACATAAAAAATTTAATATAAAAACTTTCGGAGAAAGAAAAGGTGAACTGTTTTTTTTAAAGATATATTAACCTAATGATTAATTTTAATCTTTCAGTAATTAACGAAAAGAAGATTTTACTTCTTCGTAAAAACATTAGGCAAAAATAAAATCGTCTTAATATAAAATTAAATATAATTAAATTTGGAAAAGTTTTGTGTGATAAAGATAATAGGGAAAGCTTGCACGAAAAGGTTAAACGTTACGTAAAGTCTTTCTCTTATCACGTATTGTTAGTTATCATGGTTAATAAGATTGTTGCGGAGATGTTCCAGCGAGTAAGGCAAAGTTGGTGCCAAAAATCATAATCTTATGAGGGAACGCGGTGCAATCTCGGGAAAATTCGTTGGCTGCATCCGACGTCAGATATAGGACAAGCATTAGGGTAGAAGTTCTTAATATTGAGGCATGTCGCACGTGTTTATTATTGCCAAGAAAGAATTCTCCGTCTCCACTTGTGTAATAATAAGTCAACGTAAACGCGAAAGTTTTTCCGTCATTTCTCAACGACAATACCAAATTGTTCTTGTGAAAATAGACGAAAGTATGCAGTGCTTGGTTTTTACCCGCATCGTTTATCGTATTAAATAAACGAAAACTTTGTTCGCACGGGGGGAAACGCGAAACGCACGTCAGATTTCACCCTACTCGGTAGCACACCCGCGATATTCGTAACTCCGTAAATATAAATCAGTCTGCGCGTGTCGTAACCTCTTAGAAGGGGTTAAAAATCCTCAGCCACACGTATATGTATAACCCGCGCGAAAAGTCGTCTCGTAATACCTACGCTTGAGAATATAGTGGCACTCCGACTTTCAGACCACGAATTCAGTCTTAGAGAAGGCATACTATAAAAGGCTTTAAGAGTTTCCCCGTGTTCGTGCGAATTGAGTGGGATTTGCATACCACGTCCCGGCGGGAATTTCACGAGAAATGTGGACAGGGTTTTTAAACGGCATCTAATGAAGGTAACATTAGACGACATTGTTCAAGTCCGCCACGGTACCTTTTAGGAATGTAAGAAGGGCATCTGAATGCATGAAACATAGACCGGTGACCTGTGTAGCCAGATATGATTTGAGAAAGACTTTTGCATATTCATCGGGATGTGCGTGAACCCCAATTGCTCGTCAAGAAGGCGCAGCCCCTTAAATATTACACTCACCCAGCTCCCCGTCGCTGGACCGCCATCGCTACTGCCTCCGATATCATCGCGCCGCCCCGGATAATTATACAGCTTTAATCTGAGGAACGTTTCCGAAACGCCCGTGAGGCACTCGTCGACTTTGGCGATAGAAATTTGAATACATATTAATTATAGCACATGTGTCGCTGTGTTTATAATTTACATAAAGCATACTGCATGCACAGGCATAAATTTACTTTGTGTTCGGTGTGTGCGTTTCTCGGCGCTTTGCCGTACGCCGTACGTAATCCAAGATACACAGAATTATATGAAATACAGTATTTTGAATAGACAATATTACCGGTGCATTTAACGTAACAAACGTTCTTCCATAATGAACGAAGAGATTATCTATTATTAATTACTGGTGAATTAGAGATGAATAATAGACAGCCTCTTCGTTTATTAATCCCTGTTTAAATATTCTTATCTCCTGAGCCGCGAATAAGAAGGACCCACATGTCTTTTAATAATACCTTTTTATTGTGTACTTCTTAAGCAATCTCTTGTTTTTCAAAAACCGATAACGAAATGTTATTTGTTATTTATTCGCGACAAATACTGTAGTCCCGAAGAAGATTTGAGATTACGCGAAAATCCCAGCACTTGGCTAAAATTGATCTAAACGCGGCCGTCATTCATCCCCTCCCGGATCGAATAGATAGCACGATGAAGAAAATTGCACGGCAACGGCGCGACGGCCTCCGTGGCATTTTGCGGTGCAGAATGTCAATTAAACGGCGTGGCCGATTAACCATAACCGAAACCTCGACAAAGGCTGGAGCGTGCACGGTTTCGCACTCCGGCGGGTTCATCACGCGATAATTTATATGGTAATTCCAGGGACGTAATAAGTCCCCCTCGGCAAACTCCGGTTGCCACTACATACGATCCTCCGGTGCGGCCGCGGCGTCCTGCGTTGACCCCGGCGCGGCGTTCCATCGGGAGAGGATGGCCTGCCATGTACACATCATTACTAAAAGCGGTCATCGATTCATCGGAGTTCGACCACCGGCCGTGCCCACCGACCGATCCGTCGTGGTAGCGCGTCGATGCATAGACAAGCTGACGTATATTGTATATCTATATGTATGTACATGTAATGTGTGTAATGTATGTATATATATATATATGTATATATATATGTATATATGTATATATATGTATAATGTATATGTATATACATATATGTATATCCTATGCGCCAACGAGAACGTGTAGGCGCATCCATTGTCAAATTTTCCCACTCGCGATCGACCGTGCGGGATTTAATTAACACCATCTCGTTAACTTTTGTCGCGACCTATCGTGCCCGGCCCGGTGTTATCTCTCACGAAGATGAGCTTGCTTGCTCAATCAAGTGGATCGTTTATATCGACGAATTAACGATATGCATTGTCCTTTTTCCGCTGTTTAGTCCCCACTCACGAGAATTTGCATGTCAATAAATGTAAAGTATCACATTACATATCTTTATTTTTTTATATATATACTTGCCATTAATTACTTTAACATTTATTTTCTGAAAACATTTTTTTGTGACGAGAAAATTTACACGTTGCAAACTTCAGAAGAAATTATTTCTACCAAATAAATTTATTTCTGTATTTATTAGTTCATAAATATTATAGCTTAGTCATGTTTTAGCGTCATGTTTTCTATATATAATAATTTGTTGATTAAGATGAATCTGCTTCTAGATGACTCTTCTCTCTCTTTCTCTCTCTCCCTTTCTCTCTCTTCTCCCCCTCTGCCTCCCTTCACTCGCCATTTCTTTCTCTCTCTTTCTGATAGAAGAGTTTAAAATATATTTCAAAATCTGTCGCGCGATTGATGATGATTCATGGAGACGAGATAGAAGTTATTAAAAGCGGTGATAATCGATGAGGATGGATGGCATTATAACATTACAGTGAAGCGGTTTACTCATAAATTTTGTTTGCCCTGACAAAATCGAAAAACCGCGAGGCATCACCAGGGCGTGAATATATTGACACGAATGTGGCTCCAGCATCAGAGCAGTATTTATTTTCCCGGAAATTTTTAGCACGGTGAGCAGGCACACAAGTATCGAATAACCATCACATGTATGTGGCACTCAGATCTTTTTGTAAACAAATTATAGATGTATCACCTTCAAAATTCCGAGAGCATATTTTTGCTCGTTAGCATTAGTCAGGACTGTGTATTAATAATTTATTTTATGATTCCATCAATATCTTATGTATTTTAAATCTCTATTTATGTCGGATAGCGATTCATACGGAAGCATTTTATTCTTGGCAATGAACAGAGATTGATCTGTTAATAATTTAATATTTTGTGTCATGAACAAAGATTTTCTATATACTGAACAACAAAAAGATATACTTCTTGTTGCAAATAAAACGGTGCGCGAAATGAAGAGTAATGCTCGCGTAGCTCTAACAACGATAAAGGGCGAAAGAGATGCGCTCGGAATAAGAGGAGAAAGAGAGAGAGAGAGAAAGGTAATGATTTCCGTTTAATTTACTTCGAAAGAGAGCTTCCACGTGTCATAGACTGAGTGCTATCGAAAGTTCAAAGTAGCAGTCGATAGAAAGCAAACGGGTCCATCGCCGCGCCGTTTATAGACGTTCTCGTTCGAGATCAGAGAAGGAAGGCATCGGATCCTAACGACCGTTCCGTTCGATTGCAGTGATTACAAAGTCGATTGTTAGCGACTCTTTGAAGCTCAATTATTCTTGGTAATGACTCTTCTATTTAATTACAAATATACGTACGTAGCCAGCGTGCATCGCGATCTTGAAAGTGATCGTGCTTTGGAATCGGAATGTCGAAATAACCGGGGCATCGGTGCAAATACAATCTCGAGGAAAAATATCTTATTTCAATGAGCAAGGAGTATCGCGCTGGTCGCAGTATAAACTGATAAAATTCTCCATTGCGAATTTCCGTTTTTATCGAAATCGCGGCAATATGCAGGTTAACTATTGCCGATAGGTAGGTATCCTACGATAGATACATTAAGGTACTCGATACTCTCTATTGCGTCCCACACTCCTGCCTCGCTCTTGCTCCGTAATCTACGATGTAGTTTCGTCTTCATTTGCCAAATGGTCGGTAAATCCACCCTATGCGACGTCGTCACTGACTGCAGGAAAGGCGGTTTAGCATCACGGCATCCAACCGTCGCGGGGGCGTTACGATGAAACTTAACTGCGATGTAAACCCACTTTGGCTCCGTTGGATGCTGCTAGATGAACGTCGTTTCTCACTAACACGAAGTCGCACGAACCATTTAACGATTCTCCGGGTGGGATTACGTGTCGCGCAATCGTCGACCCTGATCTGTTTTTGCAGGCTCGCGAATGTGGGAGATTTGTCTCACGACGTTCAGCCAAATTGCAGTGTGTTAGTTACGATTGTGAAGTATAGACGTTTGTGTGTAAACAGCAATTATTGACAGAAGTCATTCTTTATTTCACTATTACGCATATATAATACCAATTTTTTAAGAATTATAAATATAAATTTAACATAATTTTTTTTAAGCTTTCTTTATTATCAGTAAATTGTAAATCAAAGTGAAATTTATTGTTTAATTACAACGCTGTTATCTCGGACGCAACTGAAATAAACGTTCAAATGTGAATGACGATTCCCCAATGAGTCGAATACTTCCAGTCCCATGAGAAATAATTAATTTTTGCAATAATTGCAACATAATACGATAACGGAAAATACGGATGTAGGTTTACCCCGAAGCTTTATATGTGCGTAATAAAGTTTTATGAGCGAAGATAAATAATTCATATGTATATATATGTATGTTTAAGAAAAATTGGAATAATATTATGCAACCAAAAATAGACAGGCAACATTTGACTTTTTAATACATAGAGAGATACATAGAGTTCGATAAAAAGACAAAATCTATCGGATATCGTCGAAAAAGAAAGCACGAGGTCCCCAAGACTTTCAGACTGTCACTTTTCCGACCTGCAGAAAACAACATTCTTGAAACGAAAGACTAGTCGTAGAAATTGGATTGTCCTTCGAAAGCCCCTGGGGTGTCATGCGTAGGAACGCGGGATG
The DNA here is from genome assembly GCF_030848805.1 of Temnothorax longispinosus. Lineage (NCBI taxonomy): Eukaryota > Metazoa > Arthropoda > Insecta > Hymenoptera > Formicidae > Temnothorax > Temnothorax longispinosus. Next base: position 2,243,397 of record NC_092363.1, on the reverse strand, counting down.
ATTCATTCAACACTACATCCGTGAAATGTTCTGAAACGTTCTACAACCCCGTAGAAGAGAATAAGCTATAAATAGAAACGAAATTCCGCACGTGTTGGTAGATTTCCGCGAGGAAATTTTACGGGCCGTTTAATGCACTCTCGCCATCTAAAACATTCAATGCATTCTACCCAGATTCATATCGGAATTGTGCATATCTTATGCACACGTTGCAACAATGAGATTTAAGTAACATCATTAAAGATTATTTCTCTCTTGCTTATTATTACATTAAACCATGTGATTCTCTCTCTAATACGGAAAATCTAGATTGCAAATTATATTTTGCAATTATGAACAATTGGCACGCATAAATGATTTATCATGCTTGCTCTAATTTGCAATTGTGCTAAACAAAGTGACATAAGTTCGTGAAAAAACGAATATATACAAATTACTGCGAATAGCAGCGCATAGAAAGGCCGAATAGATATTTCAAGTGTAACTTTTCTTAGCAAATACATCCTAGGAATACTTCTAATTACAAATCGCCCCGATCACTCAAATTAAAAAGCTAGCCAACAAAAGTAAATAAAAGTTAGCGTTTGATGGTAGTTCGTTTATATGAACTTTTCTCATTATTTTGTTTAGTAGAACGCACTGTTGAAGTTGGATTAAACATTTTAGGAACACACTCTGTGTACTAATCATGGATGTAACTCTCAATACTCATTCGCGCAGTTGTATGAGAATAAGAAGTTGTTCTTTACAATACAATTTATAATATTATATATACATTTATAATATTATTATAAAATTGACGAAACTATGCGATAGAATTGTCACATGAGGATTTATATCTTTCTGTTCTTCAATCGCGACTAAATGCTTCCACCATGCGCGCTTTTACACCATCTTAATTCCGTCGCTTCAAAAAAATTCTACAATTTTTTTCTCTTACTTCTTTCCGGCATTAGAGCATTCACCGGAACGCTTTTGCAAAAAATAACACCGGCGGATGCCGGGATAAACTCGCGTCGTAGCGCAAATGTAAAATGACATGAACATTAAATAAAGCCCAGAATAGCGACAACATTCTGGGCGTCCTGCAAAGCTTCTTAGATAGAAGTAAATTGTAAGTCTCTTACCCGACTGGTCAACGCCGTAAGCACTTTCGTTTGGTCGGCAAAAACAGCTTGAAGCGTAAGGAGATTAGAGTCGTTATGGCGTCAGCCGGGGACAAAAGTGGAGGAAGTTTCATGCGAAAGTCGCGACCCTCGTCTAACGTTTCACCATCTCTCCGCGACGCAAACCGTGCAAAGTGACGGAAAGCCGGCTACCGCTACAAAAGAATCACAGTCGGGATGTACTAAAGTACAAGTTGCGTAACGGTGCAGACGACGTTGAGCCCCCGCGAGAAAGGAATAATTCACGCGACAAAAATACGAAGAAAGTCTCGCTGTGTCGCGGTACGAGGGTAAAAGAATCTCTCTGCACGATGAAACTCAATTCGGATTTCTTTATGCGTTGAAATGAGAAGCTCTTTATTAAACGCAGTTCTGATTATTGGAATTCATTGTAATTAAATCAACTGCGAACGCCGTTATTCTGTTTATATTTTCGTAGGGTTGACTAAAAAAAAAATCTTTAATTTCTAGAACTAAATGCCAATATCTATATACATAGATACATTAAACGTTAGGTACTTACAGTGACACGTCAGACTAGTGGTCAGAATTTGCTTATTAGCGTCCGCGTGTTCAGCAGAGCTGAAAATAAGAAATAATAAGGTTATTATTGACTGTAACTAACACAGCGTAGTTAATTTACTTGAAACAATACCGTTTACTGTATCATAAAGTAAAAGTAACAGCTTGCAATCATTTCTGTTCTAAGCAATTTGTTACTTTAACATTTATTCAATTATATGCGCAATGACACAAACATTTAATAATTACAAAAGTACAGATAAATCTCAATTTATGCGGTGCTCGAAGATTAACGCAGTTGTTTCTTAGAAAGCACCGCAGGAATGCTTGACTAGATATGTATGCAAAGCGACTCGCGTTTTATTTCAGATGTCCGTGTTGCTTCCACACGCTATGTAGTAATCTACAGAAAGATAATTTTAATATGTAATATTTTTCATATTCAACATCAAGCGTATAATTCTAAAAGAACAGAAAAGAAAAGAAAAATAAATAAAAAAATAAATTTAAATTTTTTCGCGAAACCACATATTATTTTAAATTACCTATCATTAAAAATATCGAATATATAATATTTTTAATGGATTGTTGTTGTTGTTAAAAATTAAATATAAGTATATGTCAACGCGTAGCCGATGCAGAAATAAAAAATTAATTTAATTTTATATTTTTTTAGTTTTTTATATCTCGGCATATGATAAATGGTATGTCAGGCAACTCTCAAACGCGGGATAAATGTCTCGGATAACTCGTTCGTGGCGGGGTGGTGCATGTTTAATGCCGGAAGTGGCTCGACTCCCAGGCCCCCGCCCGCCCCGTCATCCTCTCGCAGCGGTTTCCGCAAGCTCCGTAGGGTCATTAGCCAACCATTCATTATGCAACTGCGAGGCAGTATTGCGTCAATATGGGGGCGGCAGATTGTTGGCCCAATCGATAACAATGCGCCGTGTTTACCAGCCGGATAATCAACAGACGCAGCTTCTGCTGCCTCGCCTCCGAAGACCAAGCAAGTGGGAATTACGGTCCGCTTCGCTCCGAATGATATTGCGTTCCGGAAGTGTTACCTTTCCTCGTACCTCTCTACCCGCCGGCGATCCGGCGATCTGGCGACGTCGATTCCAGCCATCTCTCTATCTCGCAAGTGCTATTCAGCTAGAAGCGAGTACGATTGCGAGCTCACCGTCTCTAAATGGTACACATGATCGAAAAGCTGTTCGGATTTGTAGCCTAATCGTACAGATATACTCAGGCGATCCAATTATTCCGATATGATTTTCCACTTCGTAATTTACACGGCTGAAGTAATTCGGACGCATATACATCGGCTTTTGTGTGTATACATAAGTAGACTGTAATGATTTTCTAGAGAGTTGATACATTAGCATAATGTGTTCAGCTATGTATAACAATAATATATGGCAATTCCAACAGATATTTTGACAACATATAGAATCAAAAGCTGCGATGCAAAATCAGTAATCAAATTGATGATTCGAGTTTTAGTCGCATTAAACTCGCGTCATATATCGCTGCGTACGACAAGCTATGCATTTCGATGCGTTCGTTACACGAGCGTCTGCTTCGATCGCGATCGCGGAACGGTCGAGCGCGTTCAATCGCGCCCAACCAAGCCGTGCTCCATACAAGTTTAACGTCGTCTGTGAAACGGTCAGGGTGGAGGAAAAGAGGCGCCGGAAGTACGGGCGCCGTGAGATGAAACGTTGTCGGGCGCGATATTCCCGCGCGTAGGACACACCGGTTCCCTTTGATCTAAGTTGCCGGGGAATGCGCGGGGCGAAGGGACAGGGTGCGTAGCTGTCGCCCAGGAAGTTGGGGAGTAATTTGCTTAGTTGGATTAGATTGTGAATTTTGCGCCGCGATGTTTGAGCCGCCGTTCATCTCGCCGCGTTCTCCATCGCAACCCTATTCCTCTCCCTTTTCCGTTCCTCTCACCGGTCCATCGTCATCGATCCTCCTCGTCCTTTCGCGCTCCGTTGCCGTCAACCTTATAATTACAGTACCATCATCTTCAGAGACGGGCTTGCCAATTCATTGCCCGACGGAAATACGCACTTTGATCCGGCAAGAAGCGGGTATTAGCTGGTAGGATAGGTCATCGAAATCCGCGACGGTGCGCAACGTTAAGCGCCATCGCCCCGGATAATGCAGACGCTCCCTGATTTCGCGTGCTTTGATCTGCCAGATAGAGCTGGGCTAGGGCAATCGCGATCAGCGGAATCGTGCAACCGAGAAAATATTAATTGGTCGTCAAACGGAGTATGAACGAATCATACGACACCATGAGACATTTGCAATTGTATGATGCAAACGTCGACTATAGACAATAGTGATCTAGCATTAAAAATGTCTACTTGTGTGTTTTGCAATCTGTAACGTCGAGTAACTTTATATCTTGCCATTGACTCAGTTTGCATTTACTTTATTTTGATTAGAGCGGAAATTATATGTTCGTAAGTTATTCATATCTCGTATGTACGTTAGGAAATCACGATTTCCAAGAAAACTCGACTTCTCCTAAATCGCGCATACATATATATGTGTGTATGTCGGTGTACGTAAGGGAGGAAGAGAGAGCCACTTTTTTCAAATAATCATACGGATTTTACCACGATGATTGGTTACTGGAAGATCGGTCTCGCGGCCCGACCCAAATACCATTAGCGTCGAATTATGCGCGGAGCTTTCGTGATTCGCGTGTAGATCACGATACCGGCAGACGCGTACGTGTGCACCCAATGGGCGCAGCGGGTGCACGCATGCAGAGAGTCGGATATAATCTCGTCGAAACGGTGGTATAGCGTTCTGTATGCAAGCGCGTTCGGTATATCTGTGAACGGCGCGGCCCGGCTCGGCTCGGCTCGACGCGACGTGGCGCGGGGGGATGCCTAACGGCATTGCGAATCCTATACAAGAGACTTCAGGCACGAATGCCGGATCAATGTTTTATCGATATTGCAGCAGACGCAGCGTTGATGTACGTCTCGAGTCGGCGATACGTATATTGCGCGTGCTTTCTGCCGTTTGCAAGAGGATTTATGGATTAGCGTTTGTTTATCGTCGCCCTTGCTACGATTTTCCCCGTCGGCAGCTCGCGCTTTTTTTACCCGCGACGATCCGCAGACGTGGAGAAGGGCATTAAAATGGGAACGATCCGAGAAAAAGCGGAGAAGGCTCGATACACGCTGTGCATGTTATGTCGCGATTCCTCTTCATGTCTTCCATCTTTCTTGCTTTCGATCTTTAACCGGCTGAAGTATATCCGGGAAGTATGTATATCCGGGGACGATACGCTCGAAAGATGAACATTATCCATTTTTTAAAACTCTTACTAAAGTTAGGATATTATTTATCCGTACGAATGCGAATAATTAAACCTTTTCTCTATATAAATAAATTACATTACAAAACTGTGCTATCGCGAGATATATATGACACGAAGAAAAATGGAACAATTTCGTGATCGTAAAATGGAAAAAATTTGCCCGGCGAAGAAGCAACAGAATTTCCGTAATGGGCGGAGGAGGCACGAACGAAACATGTTAGTAGACAAAGAAGCGATGTGCCTAGCTCATGGTTGGGGCCATGCATGAACGCGCGCCTAGAATCCGCGATGTCGACAGCAGAGAAGGTAGAAGATGCGAAGGAGAGTGGGGACCAGAGAGGTTACTGCCGTCAGGAAACTTTTGTTTAAAATTGGAATTCCTTTGCGGCTCGTTGGGACTAGGAATGCAGATGGGGGCGGAGGCGACGAAAACCATGAGTGGGCGAGACGAGGTCGCCGGTGGAACGGAAGAAATGCGGGTGGCTGAAAAAGGCGACGTACGATATTGTTTCATCATAAAGGAAAGCTCCTTGCTCGCGATGGAAAGCTCTTAAGGAGCGACGCCGTCAGAACTTAAGCGCGTGTTGACGCAACTTCTTACGTAAACATTTTGTTAAACACTGCGGATTTTCTCGCTCGGGCTATTTTCGTAAATTAGCGCAACGCACGCCGTCGCATATCAATCGTTGTACAACGATTGCCGATAACGAGTGACGTAAACGAGTAGTAGTAATAGACAGCTAGTAGTATAACAGCCAGTAGTAACAGACAGGCAATAAACGGACTAGTAACGGATGGTTATATTTTAATGCTTTATTTAATGGCTTGAATTTAATAACAGCCACGTGGGTATTTTTATACTAATTATTTATGCTAATTTACATAGTTCTCGTTAAGGTTATCGTGCAAATTTTTGTATTGCAGTTTCAGCGAGAGTGAATGAGATTCGTGACTTATTTGAGTTGCGCGGAAATTTATACATCTGCGATAAGCATGTAACAATTGAACAATTATGTGTTATTTGGCCGAATACGGTAATCGTTTAATTAATTTGCAGGTATCTCACGTACGCCTGGAATCATGTTCCTGCTACGTGTGCCACTACGTGGCTAAACGCATTAACCCATAATTATCGAAATTACAGACCCGAGCGGCAGCCAACCGTGGAGTCTCCTCACCGCCGCGCCGTCTCCCAAGATTCCCTCTCGGCCTACTGTGGATACTTAGGTAAGTATACTATCTCGCTAATTATTCGAACGCAACCGCAGCTTCCACGTGATGCTCCTTCTCCCGCGCTGGGTTTGCGAACTTAAGAAAACGCCAAGCGGATTACGACTGCGGCTTGATCATTTAAAGAAATTCACTTAGCAAAGATCTTTTCGTGGCGAACCGCGTAATTAAGTTCACGCGCGATGCGACCATAAGAATCCGAATTGCTGTTTGCGTACGAGCGAGTTTCAGGAATGTCGAAAACGCGCAAGTGGCGAATATTTTCGAGGAGGGGTGGCATCTGGCGTAGTTTTAAACGCCTTTAATTTGCAGTTGGAACGACGTCGCGAAAGGGATGATGTCTCTCGTTGGAATTTCGCATCGGAATCGATCGTCCGGAACTATGAAATATCGCTATCGACAATGACGTATTTCATTTCGCCTGTCAATTTTTTTTAAAGGCAAGCATCACGGATATCGACGACCTTTCAATGGAATAACGGATCTCCCGCGAGAAAAAAAAAAGAAATTCCGTCGCGTTGCAGCCGAGGTGTAATTGCGGCTGCAGTAAATACTTACCCCGCGCAGCGGCAATATACAAACGCGGGAGCAAGAGAACCGATTAGAGAAACACGGTATAATTAGAAAAAAGTTTTGTTCCGTTTTGCGTTGAAGTCTATTTATGACACAACGCGGCAATGGCGATTCATCTCGCGGAGCGACATTGTCCCCGAACACTGACGGGTCCTAATCCGTATTAAATTAATCTTACGAAAAGACCCGCGTAAAGTACGAAAACTTAGCCGGCCACGGCGAACTTTTTCTATTAGGAATTATCTAGATCCCGGAACACCGCTTATTTCCGTCTAGAAAGTGTTTTATTTGTTAATGCTAGGCCGTCTTATCATACTCGTTATTATTCAAGAGTCACGAAGTACCGCGTACACGCGATCGTTACATACCGTAAAATGGTCTCTCGGAACGGTACTTCCTAGCCGGACGGCTTCTTTCAAAGTTCGGCATTTTTTTGAAGCGTTGGCTATTACACTTTAGAAGATTCCAACAGTTTTTCTACCAATAAGATCTTTAATAATATAACATCTCTAATGAGACATAAGATTTCTGATAAATATCAAATAGAAAATATTATGGTTTTATAGTATTTGAAAATATATAAATGGAATAATAATTTACATGGATAAATTGAAACTATCATGCAACAGAGATATCTAGAACTTTCACATCTAGAACATATGAGATTGAAATAGCATAATGTGTTGAAATCACACACACACATTAAACGCGATTAAGTCTATGATAAGTATAACGAATAGTGTGCTAATGTGGATGTAGGTGAATTTTTACTATTACTTCCAACAGAGAGAGTTTTGCCCCCTCTCTCTCTGCTAAGTGTTTCTCCAGACTTTTATCCTGATGAGTTCTGGACGGGGTGTGGTTGATTCTGTCAAGAAAATTTACTAGCGATTCTGACGTTCATAGCAATTAGATAAAGTAGGTGCATAAAGTTTCTTCGATTCGACTCGTAACGAGGGTACTTTTATGATCTGCTAACCCGCTAAATACTAAAGGTTGTACGGAATATCTTAATTTACTATATTCTTAAGAATCTTTAAATATTATTTACAATATATTATAATATAGAAATGCAAATAATTATATTTGTAGAAGATATTAGGTATTATATACACATAAACATATTTATATATTTGCATAATATTGTATTGTTAAAATTTTTGTACTATAATCTCTCGTTATCGTATGAAAATTACAATTAATTATTCGTTATGCATACGAATGATCGTGTGTTTATTTTATTTTTCTCTAATCGGTACCGACGATAGTTACGTAGCGCAAATAAAATACCGCGAAAATTATGAATTTGCTTGCAATAATACTCAATTCTTGTCGCCATAATATAATGATCATTCTTACAAAATTTATGCAATCTTATTATTATATATTATAGTAATTCTTAGCCGTGTTCTAAAATAACACTTTCACGTATAACATGCTCGCGCAATGACAAGATTCCAAGAAGTATTGGAAAAAAAAACTAATTTTTTTCTACTTCAATCCATCTATTGCATATTTTGAAAAATTGATTCTTGAAACAATAGCAACGCGCGGGTGAAACGTGGCAGGCAAAACACTGTAGTTCACGCGTACGTACACGGCAGTTCGACGAAAGTTTGGTTTCCGGGCGCGCTGGCACTCCGGCGTGGAACTTTATGCTAATTCGACGCGACGACTGTACAACATTAATAGAAGTCCAACTACTCGCCATGGTAGCGGTTCCCACGAGCGCAGACGAGCGCGTTGCGCGATGTCTCTTGTGAGGATGATGGACCAAAGTCGAGAGGATAATGCATCGATTATGCAGTCCTCGCTTCTGTGATCGTTCGGGCAGTTAAAAGCGACGACCGATCAGATAACCGCGCACATTACACGCAGACTAATACTCCGTAATGGTCCGTAGGAATGATGAAACTCGAAACTGGCTTAACAAACAACCGATTTGAGTCCGCATTGCGTGCGTCTTACCTAGATAAACTTAGGTTTACGTTTGTGCGGAGAGAAGCGTGAACAACGAAGTCACAAGGGTTCCTCGCTACAGGCGTCACAACTCATCCTAATTACATCTACCCTCGTTTCCGGATTCTGGGGGCTTCCCGTCAGGAGAGTACACTAGTACTTAATTAGTATTGCCTACCGGACCTACCGGCGCTGCAATTGAGACGTTTAACTATATTTCCGTTCCGGGGAATTATTATACTCCGATTTAATTGCGTTAGCAATTACTTTTTCCGCGAACAGAAAGGATTTAGAAATTAATATATCTTAAATCTTTGCCTCGTTAATTCACAAAGATCCATTGAACCGTACAGTTTTAATATAAAAATACATTAATATAATATATCATTATTCGAAAACGTATGTATTATGATATTATAACGCATATTAAACATAGAAATTGCGTTAAGCATGCTGGAAATTAATATCGTATAGGGCACTATACCATATCTTTTCGCGAACGATTTACTAATTAACCTATCCCTTTCGTGTAAATTGATACCGTTTGACGCCCAGCCTATCTTTAAATTTAATTGTAACAAATCCGGCGTGACTAACGAGCAAGTGGTTGTCTGGTTGTCTGGTCTGAATATATACGGTGCGTCGAGGAGCACAGCGCTCCGGTTTCGCAAATCATTTATAACCCAGCATTAAAAGATCTTAACGCTCGTGTAGCGTAAAAAATGAACAGGCCGACCGAGTCGGGCCCACTAGCAATTTCGTCTCCCCGGGACATTCTTTCTAATTACCAGAGATTTATTAACGTTGTCGCTGCACAATCCACTTCTTGCATCCCGTGCCACCTCCTGCGCGCTTCCCTTAAGCAAGTTCACTCTGCCCTATCCCGTGACGATCATTCCTAAAGTAATTGCTCTTGCCGTGGTCTGAGCTAAAAATCGCAGAGACGCGAAACTTTCGTTTCTCTCAACAGAGCCATAGTTGTTTTATTTTCTACCTCCGTTATGTTCTATCAATTTAATATAGCAGCGTTTTGTACATACCTGCTGCAAGCAATAATGACGTGTTAAAAGCGTCACTTGTCTTTAATGGTTGTGCTCCTCATTTTTAATTACCTATCAGAATTATAAAATCTAATTCTCCTCGTGCTAATTTGTTTTCTAAATTTAATTCGTACTTTGGATCTAGAATATATTATATGAGATATTTAACAATCGTATATTTTGATTAAAAAATCGATTGTCTTTATTCGCATCATTAAAATGATTTACTTTCTGAAAACAATTGAATATCGGCTTATTGAGTATATAATAATGCGAATTGAAATGATAAAAGCGTACAGTCTTGTTAGAATGTAAGTAAGAAGGCAACACGCAGGCTAAGCAGGACTAACCGAGGTACAAGGGTATTTCGGTGTAATGGGGCGAACCCTATTTGATACTTAACAACTTTCGTGGTTTGGGCTTTTCTTTATCTCCCTACTTCACCGTGTCAACGAGCTGTGAGTTTTAAATATGTTGCAAATTCTCGAAAAATCTCGCGACTGTTTCAAAATATTTTTTACATTATAGAATATATAATAGCAATATAATATGATATGATAATATAATATAACAGTAATATATTATATTCATGCGCGCCAGTGTGCATCTGTATCTATTTAATATCAAATTTTGTTTTCATTTTTTTATACATACATATATATATATATATACAATTATCATCAAGTATAATATACCTTAATTATATTATACTCCGTGACTAATTCAGATAATATACCAATTCTGTGTTGTAGCTCAAATTACATTATATTATAAATTATGTATTTAGTATAACCACATATTCGCTGTAATGCGATGTTGGACGCAACACGGCTTGATGATGACGTGGATGCTGTCATGTCACCTGTTCCAACTAAATTTGTATATTATCTTGATTCGTGCATCTGAAATGGTTGTCCAAATTAGAAATAAGTGACTTATTATCTTGTAAGTTAAGTTGAAAAGATTATTTCGCGAAAAGATACGCATCTTCGTACCATCGAGTTTCAGATTTTAACTCACGGTAGCTCACTGGGGTGAGGCCGGATGACGGAGAAAAATGGGCAGCAATTTTCTTCAAGGGTAGTCCGACGAACGCAAAGTAAGAAAGTCAAATTGTTAGGTACGTTCTTAAAATCACAGATGAATCGAAATTGAAGGGAGAAAGGAGAAGAAAATGAGTGATGACTCCGTTAAATAATCTGAAAAGGGAAACAATTTCTCATATTTCATAAGATAATAACGTAATTTTCATGGAAATTGCATTTTCTTTCAAAAGCAATATGTATAGGTATTATAAATATATTGCGACTGATTAATTAGTACAGAATTTATTTTTAAATAATTTACTTGAATATTAAATGCACCTTTAAGAAAATTAAAAAGACGCTTTCACATGATCAGGATACATGTCACAATATCCGGTTTATTTTAACAAAATATAAAGTCAATTTCTTATAGTCGCATTATTCTTCAATTATTATAAAATTATCTGTCAGTTCCATTCGCGCGATTCATTTTGTGCTACAACTTATTTTCTGTTTGTCTTTCTCTACCTCTCTTCGTGTCCCATCGTCTCTTTATTTTCCGCATTGAGGGTGACTGATTAAAGAAATCCACGTCAGATACTCGCATCTTGGACAGAACGCCTGTCAAAAGGTTACGTTAATTGCCTCGCACGTGATTGATTAACGTTTTGATCCTATTAACTATTGAAAAAGATTAGAGGGAGGTCCTCTCGAGTGTAGATAGATAGTTCCAACGAAATCTGATTATGTTTCTATCGCGAGATGAAAAATGATTCTTCGCGTTTCAGCAAGCACGCGTTACGTCAAATTGTAATGAACTGCGCATGGCTCGACAATCATTCATGTTACGCATAACAATATTAATATGAAATGATTGCTTAGACATATTCTCGAATGCTATGAAAAAAAAATACTATGAAAAAATTATTATGTTAATGTTTAGAAAGACTGCTTCGAATTATCTTTAAAAGATGAATAATTGGTAATATATACAAAAATGTTAAGAATATTATTGCCTTTCTACGCAAAATAGAAATATACGCCCATTTAACAGTTACGTTGCAATATAATCGGTAATACGAACAGAACAATGTAGTCAAGGGGAACGACATACTTTGCATGAGAATACAATCAGTGCAATTCAGCTGGTGCAGACACGAAGCATATCACTATGAAATCAGCTTCATAGTGATATGTTTCTACCATATATACCGTAGATATCGATAAATTACGTCAACGATTGAGAACAGCAACGCGCATAGGCTAAAGAGAAGATGTATAAATTATATATAGATTCAATTTATCCCACCAGTTTTACACCAAGCAAGTAATTTGTTTTATTATTGTCACACGCAAGAACACTTTCATTCCCGAAGAGAGAAACTCTATTTTCTAAGGACTGAAATATTTGTGTAGCCGGATTTTAATGAACGCAGATATCGTTACCGTAATCGTCGTATTAATAGACAGCGGCAATTAAAACTTGTGAGAAATGATTTCGCCGACGTATAGCGATATGCCCCCATGTCTGAACTTCATTCAGCGTGTCTAGAAAAGCCTTGAATTCTCGGCTCTGCGCGAGTTATGCGAATTGATACCGGTAATTAAAACTTTCCCCGATCGTGCCATGATTGCGCCGTAAATGCGAATCGCGCGCGCACGCGCACACACACATATGCGCATGTATACGCACATTCTTGGTATGCGAGATTAAGCAAATACTATCATCTGCAACTTATATAACATTTATTTCTTAAATATGTATAGTGTCTAATTCGATTTTATAATTTTTTAATGGCGATCAAATTAAAACGCATTACGTTAACGCATTGAACACCATTTTTATGAATATTCGAAATGGAATTATTAGTTTTTTCAGGTCCCGTGTAATATAAAAAATTATGCGCGCGCACGTTTGTGCTAACATACGTCGCAAATTTGCAATCAGAACGCTTGAATAAAATATTTTCATGCCTGTGAACGCGTAGATGGTGATATGCCGATCATAAATCCAATTATAGGTGAACCTGTTCGCGATGACGTCACATCCATCCTCCGGCGACCCTTTCCCTTGGTCTCGATCGGATAACAATTACGACCGCCTATACTACCACTATGCTCACCTAGCGCCATCGATATCTCATTCCTTTCCTTCGCCCCGACACCCCTTTGACAACTGACCAACACCCCAGAAAGCTCTCCCTTATTTCGCACTTACGAGATCCACTTCTGCGTTCCGCATCACAAATATTCTTTTGTTGTTGAAAACAATAGCGATATCCGACTGAAAAACGTCGTCCATAATATGGTTTCAAAATCTAACATCAGCACAATAATCTTTGAGCTCTTCGTACAGAATTATTGATATTAAATCGCACACTTTACATAATCATCGTGAGACAATTTCCTTGCAAGATGTACTAGATCCAATAAAAACTTATGATTATGTAACAATCTGATAATAGATAAGCATTGAGGATCATATCGTAACGTGACACATGTAAGACTGTATTCATGATGCGTGAAATTGCACGGTGCATGAAATTATTGATGAGACCAGTGAGAATATTAGTAATGTGATAATGGGACGGGCTTGTGTCTAAGTATAGATGCGTGCAGTAGGAGACTATTGACTGACTGCACGATAATAGACACGCTGGATAATGTTTAATGGCAGAGATGTATAAAACTGCACATTTAGCGTAATACGCAGCAGTTATGGTAAGATATAACTATTAGGTTGGTCATATAAATTGTATGTTTATTAACTCGCGGTGAGCACGCGATGAGCTTTAAATGAACGAGCATGAAAAATTATTTTTTTTTCGCAGCAAAAGCATATATCATTTCATAACTTTAGATGCCCTTGTAAACATTGGTTTAATTTTATTAATATCTTATGTGTCGAATATATACAGATATTCCATGTAGCAATACTGTACAGATGTGTTTGAATTATATGAGAAGATTACATTCCGTCAGAGCTGCAATGCTTTTTAGCTCCGTCGGGATGTCGCGGCTAAGAGCGATAAACCGGCGGAACATCACAAATTGGTATTAGCGGGCAATCGAGCACGAAATAAACAATCGCATTTAAACGTACATCTCTGCCACGAGCCGCCACCGTCCATTTGTCAGAGAATATCACATTTTTCCACTCGGCCGGGCACACAGTACCAAGGACCCCGCTCGCCTGTGTGTGGCCCGGTCGCTGTTAGTGCGCGCGTGTGTATCATAAAATAAATCGCGGCAAATAAAGGAAGCGCCAAGGTACAGAGATTCTCTTTCTCTCTTTCTCTTTCTCTCATTCTCTCTTTCTCGCTTCTCGCTTGCCTTCTTTTTCTCTCGTCAGCGACATTCCCTCGCGCCATCTCGATTCTGTCGACGTCCCGCGAAAGCCGACTTCACCGACGAGGAGTCTGAGATACACGAAGCCGAAGGAAGCCGAAGGAAGGGGCGAGAGAAGGAACTAGGGTGAATCCACCTTCGCATCCTCACTCTTTTACTCCGGGGTGGATGTGGTATTGTACTCTCTTACGGTATTTCTAATAACTTCTTCTTCTTCTTCTTCTGCTTCTCCGTCCCGCTTCTGCTTCAGGCTCGTCCCCGCTGTCTTGCCTATCTCCACCGTCTTATCCACCGGTCCCGCTCTCGCGTACCGCTGTTCTTATACACCTCCACCCCAGTCGCCGCTTTCTCTTCTTCTTCCCCATGTCTGGACTTCACAATGCCAGCAGTAATCCGACACCGTCGAGCTTCTCTCTCTCCTCTCTCGTTCGTGTTCCCACACCCTCTCCTCCACCAGCCCCCTTGCTTATCATCCCTGAGTTCCCTCTGAACAACAATTACTCCGCCATATTGTCCGCTATCCTATATCGTAAACGAAAGGTTGGAGGTCGAGTAAAACGAACTCGAAGGACAGGAGCGATGGATGGGTGGACGGATAAAGATGGAGCGCCGCCGTAGGATCAAGTTTTTAATCACTCTCCAATGTCAGTGGAAAAAGAAATGCGAGGAGTTTCGAGCCGCGCGCGCGCACCCCTGTCTTTTTGCGCTACGTTCTCAGGCGAGACATAAGTATCGTCACTCTTTCTCCGTATTGTTTTTTAGATTTATAAAAAAACAGCACGCGTGAATCAACGGCATTTCAGCTTTTTACATCGAGATCTTTTTATTCTTATTTTAAAAATATAATTAAGATAAATTCATAAATCTCTCAATTTCAGGAAGATAAAAACACATAAAACACACATAAAAACGTATTTTTATTAAATACGTTTAAGACGTAGGTTTTACATATTTCTATAAGTTCTTGTGTTTTCTTCTTCTTCGATTCGACTCGGTGTGTCGCAATATTATCAGCAACCTTAACTGACAGTAGAGGTTCCTTAATATACTGAATGGCATACTATTTTGACATTGAGTAATAATAATAATTATCTTGTGCGCTGTAAAGGTAAAGGTAGACTTGAGTCATCTAAGTAAGCCTTATAGACTCACGCGTTTGCTCTCATTTGCATTGACATCGACATTGACAACATTCTGTGTAATGTGCAACAATTAAAATAAGTACGGTCTTGAATGTTTGATGTTATAGCAACCATTGGATGTGCCATTAGTCAGTATTATTCAACAGTACAATGTCCTCAATCGTTATCGTCTTATTCGCTTGATTTACTTTATGTGCCTATCCATGGGTAATGCCCGCTACCTTTTCATTCTCGCATCCTTCTTGGTAGTATATCGAATGTTATCTATAAGTAGAAAATGTAACGGAAATGCATTACTTACAATTTATAACGTCCATAATATTCTTTATTATATGCACGTTTTTGTCGTATTAGTGAAGTATATGTGCGGATAACTTCTTTGGCATACGATTATATATTTTATTATTTGTATTCGCAAATTGCACATTTGTTAGATTGTTATATGATTTATTATCTACTAGCAGGATAAAATCAATACGGATTACCTACATCAACTTATTTTGTTGTTTTTAAATTTAAAATCGAGACGAAAAAATGACATAACGACACCGTTAAAAATAGACGAGCTTAACTCGGAGAATGACATTGTCTCTACGTAATGTAACACGGCGAAAGCTTTGAAATGCGATAACGAGTGTCTCGCAACGCTTGCATCGTACTTTGACGTATACATAATGCAGAGTGTAGGTGAAGACAGAACGATAATGATAACCCGGGAATAAGACACAATGGGAACGTCTATAGCATCGAGGGTCTATCTTCGCCTGCGCGCGCACCTGTCAGAACCATCGGCCATTCCTAGCCTTCTGTCATGCCTTCTTATTGCAAGGTGTCAGGCCGTTATACACGAGAAAATGGCTCGGCACGACTGTCACTCACTCCTGACGTCTGACCCGACTTCGTCGGCGACCGCCGTGGAGGGTGCAGGAACCTCACATTTACGACTGGAAGTGCCGGCACGAGCTAAGACACGTGCAGGAATATCTGCAGCCGTGAAATCGATATTACGGAACGACGGGGTTCGCATCCGAGCTTTTACGAGCAGCGACGCAGTAAAATACGGCACACAAAATCGTGCACCAGCAAGTTCACCCCCCACGAGCGCTCGATTGATCGCGCTCGAAGCGTTTGGTATCCAAAAATTACTTCATCAGTGCACAAGAAATGTCCCTATTCCCTGTCTCGACAAACAAACAACATCATGTTACTCAAATTTAAGTAATTAGTCATATAATTCAGTATATACCGGATAAATGCAGAGTTAAATGTAAGATTTTCTTAACTAAATGCATCGCTAAAAGTATTAATTTTATTGTTATTAACAGTTTTGTGGTAAATCGTGTTTATAAACTATCAAGATTGCTGAGCATTTTGGGGAAATTATCGGCGAACGATTACATAAACAGCAACGGATGTTATTGGTGCGTTACTACGGCAAAAATTACTGGTAACCCCATCGCTCGAGTTTCACCCCAGTGCACAGTTTGCAGAGGGCTTCCCGATACTCTATCGGCAAAGCCACCCTTTGCTGCGAACCATCCTTCCTTACCGACTACCTCGAGTAAAACTACCTCTGTCATATAGGGGTAGGACACCGACGTCGGTACACTACAGGTACACTACAGGGTGCGGGATAATTCGCAGGATATTCCTACCTGTTTTATCCTGCCAGCAATTTTACATCTCAGATATTTATTTGAACATTTATAAAGAATACATGCTTATTATTTTCTTTATAGAGAATCCAATATCTCAAATTCTTCAATATTTTCATTTCATAATAAATTTATTAGACGATGATTGTTAACGAGCTACAACATTCTGCCGATTCTGCAAATTTGCATTCAGGAAATTTCGATAAAAATTATTGGATAATAGAACTTCTTATTCCAATTATTTCAGCGACGCAATCAATTTATTGGAACTGAAGCACTCAGGAAATGTAACAGTCATGCATCTAGATCTTATAAATTATTAACTTCGTTTTATAACAGTTACCAATCGTGTGACAATATGACGTTCCGTAATTGTGCCAAATATAAATTTTTAAGTTATTACATAACACCGTTGTTTGAAATGATGCGGTAAATGGTACCATTCTCATGTACGGTCGCATTCTTATGTAAGCAGCATGGGTTTCAAGTTTTCAGGTCAAGAAAACTTGATGCCCGAGAAGAGTAGCCAATTCTACCGCTGATGAACTACTACGTGATATGGGCTTCTAATACTACGAATTCTATGTAGCTGCTGACAAGACACTTTCCTATATCGAAAATTTACTAGCGACTCTTTGATATAATACGCCTTATTATAATTATTCAAAATCTCTATACCCGATATATATCAAATGTATTGCCAATGTTGCTATACATTAGTGATTATGTATAATAATTTTTCTGCTGAATGATCCTAAGAGATGCTTATCGACGAAATAATACCTTGTAATTCTCTTATGTATGAAAATTTTATACAGAAAGATTTTACGTAATAACGAAATGGTAATAATGAAGGTACATGCATTCCGCGGAAAGCAGTGCATTTAGGAGAACGCATTATATACATATTACCTAGAGATTTTATGCGCGAGATAGTAAATGAGGTCAGACAAATGCAACCATTTAAAATGTAGTCAGCTATGAAGGTAATTTATAAAAAATTAGTTTAAAAACGGATTTTGCGATATTTATTATCATTAATAATGACAATCTTTAAACGCAAGCATGCATAAATATATATGTGTTGTGTATGTAAATCTCTAAAATATAATAGACTATATAAATTCTTAAATATATAAATTATAAAAAATACATAACTACTTTGATCGAAATAACACAAATCGATAATGTAATTACTTTTAATTGGATGACTAGTAATTCGTCGTTTTCGTTCCATTAATAATGGCCATATTAACCGAGTATCAAAATACTATGGAGCGTATATAAATAGCGATTTGGATTTCCATCGAAATGCACGGCGCGTTTGCATGGCATATTCATCACAGTTTTCGTAATATCGAATAAGAGAGGGAACATTACGCTCGCATAAATATAAATAATGTATCAGCTCGAATGCTTTATCCAATCATCTTGAATGCTGCAGGATATTTGGAAATCATTGCACGTTTCATCGCTAGAACATCTAGGGTCGGTCACCCAGAATGTCATCTATATAAGTTTCGCATATTCCTCACATTTCGAAAATCTCAAGAGCCCAAAGGGTCCACGAATCCTTTTTCCACCATCCGCGGTGCTCCCGGTATCGTTCTGGATTTCCATCCGGTATCGTGGATTGTTTTCGGTCAACCTGGGTAGATGGTAGAAAAACGCGCAGACTCGACGCGCCATATTGAAATTTACATACGTATCCGATGTACATAAGGTGTACCTATCGGCGTGTGTACCTATATTGGCGGTGGAGTGGGAAAGGTCTTAGGGTCTCTATTGGATTACAGAACAAGCGGCTAGCACTCAAGCCCCGCAACCCCCCGTCTTGCTCGGGGCAAAGTAGTTTAGCTTTGGAGTATAGCCTTACCCATCTAGCCTTAGCTTGCCTGTCCATCCGTTACGTTATGTATCCAAGATCCACCCTAACATCGTGTATCGCTCTCTTTCTTTTCCTTTCGTACCTCTGTCTCCCTCCGTTCCTTTTCCCGCTCCTTTGTGCGTCGCGCACGTGACCGTCCCATACAGGTAAAGAAAATAAAGGAGCGGCTCCTTCATCCCAATCTGCACCTTTATAGGACACGTGTGTATACGACTATACGAATATAGTCCATCCCGTCGAATCGTGTGTGTACCTCGTCTTTCCGGATTTTCGTCCGAAGACTTCTTTCTCAATACGTTCTCGTAAAGATGTTACCCTCAAGTTTGCTATGTATTAAATTTTACCAGTGATAACATCAAATCTTTAAAAGTAATACGTTTTTTTATTTACATAATGAATTTAGACCTTTTTTTTTAAGAATCTCTTACATGAAAAAGATTACAATAAGATTACAATAAGGATATTTATCAAATAAACGAATTAGCATATATTATGATTCGAATTATATCAGATCAAGGTAACGGGAATAAATTACAACTGCGTTTATTTTAATATGAAAATAAAACAACGCAATATAGAATTCTCTGCTCAATGAGTAATTTATATCATTATGCCGACTTCGCGTAGCGACTCACGTTAGCGATTTGAAGCACATGTACATACTTGGGCATTTTCGTGCAATTCGTCAGCGGACGTGCGTCTCGACGTTGTTTCGCGCCACAGAAATATCATTGCTCGCAGGTAACGAACACCGCGGCATCGTGTTACGTCGTTAAATTAGCGATGCTACTTTCCGTTCCGACAGGAAACAAGTTGCCACGGTTGTACCGGATTTACGTTTTGCAGCCAGCGGCCGCGCGCGTTACACGGTCACTAGCAAACAACGGGTACAACTTGACCCAAATACTCGAAATCGTTCCCGTCTGTCGGACAGAGGCTGGATGGAAGTTAGAGAACATTGGTACGCCGGCGGCGCGGTCGCGGGGTGTGTATTCGTATGTATGTACACTTGCGCTTGGATAGCGGAGAGCGCGGTGTTATTAAAGTAGTAAATTTCATCCTCGCCAGGATATGGATTAGATTCCGCGTATATGCTCGCCGGCCCGAAACGACGGTACGTCAGAAAACAAAGTAACGTCCTATTGTTTCAAAGAACAAGAGGGCCGAGAGCCACTCTGGCGTGCGCCGCGCCGGCACAGCTATTATTATGCCACCGTGATATTGGGTCAGCTCGCAGGGACCTGTTAAAAGAAAAGAAGAAAAAAGAAGAAAGAATCCGTTCGTAATGGGGTAATCCATCATCGGGGGGCAACGAAACGGGAAAGAGCCAACGAATACTCCAAATTGCATTCTATGGAAAGGGATTTTGAACGATCGATAAGGTCGCGAGAGACGATATCAACGTAATACTTGTAATTCCGCTCGTCGTTCTTCGGATTTCTCTGGCTCTGTTCGTATATCGCGTAAACTTGGATCATAGTTTGCGATAGTTTCCGAAGCAAACGCTCGTGCGCGCGCGCGCGCGCGTGGGAGAGCCCACGGAAATGTCGCCGGGTATATCTGCATACTTAATTAATTACAGTGCGAGTGAGATTCACGTAAATCGGTCGCGATCGAGAAACTGTATTATTAGCTGCATTTATTAACTATACGTATTTGTTGACTAGTTATATTTAGTGACTATATCTTTATCAGACACACTTTTTTATATTTAAAAACATTTTACTATTTTTACAAAAATAGATGCATATAAGATTTGGGATTTATTAAAGTTAAATTGTAACAAGTAACATTGCTAAAATGTCAATATATACTGAATTTTTTTCGGAAACCATTATCAAACGACGGGCGCTTGTATCCAAAAGTCTATGACCGAGCAAATTGACTCGAGTTTCAGGATGGGTTAGTCCATCGGACAAGGAACTGGCTGTGGGCCAGCTCATTAAGAGTAACGTTCTTTTTAGCTCGGACCCTCCGAAAGACCATTTTGGTTCAGTGGATGTATATGCACGCACATAATCACTTCTGCGATGGTCACGCTCAAGATACCTTACACATCGAAGAAAAGGTCATCGGGCAAAGCGCCAATTTCAACGAAGCCGAATCCACATCGTGGTCCTTAACCATCTAACAATGTTATTACTTTCATGATTTAAAATATAATATTTCAAATAGTACAATAAGTCTGTCTGTATTAGCATGAAGTATAATTATCTCTGTGCGTTGCTCTTATAACAGAATATTTGTAAAATAATACATTAATTAGCTGCAAAACTATCGACAAGATAACGCGATAATAATATTCTGAATATTCTTTTCGTGATTAGAATTTTTTTTCTAAATACCGGATTTATATGTCACACTCTCGCAAGTAATCCAAAATAGGAAGAGAATGATCGTTTCTCTACGGTTCACAAATTCGCGGAATATCGTGCTCCAATGCGTAACGCAATCGCGGTGGTTAATGTCACGCAGTGTTACGCGCTTAATCTACGATCACGGTTCGGCTTATCCTCTTAATGCACACGACGTCTGCTTGGAGGTCCTAGGGACCCCACTCGATTCGGGATTAGATAGCGGCTGACTGCTAACACCTACGGTTACTCGCTACGGCGTTATCCGTAATTGGAAACTTCCGTATAATTATCCGCTCATGGCTTCTTGTCCGTCCGCATACGGCGTGGCTGGAGCACGATAAAGCATCCTCGTCCGCTGGCTGTTCCGGTAACCATCATTAATGCGATTCGCTCGGTCGGCTACGAGTGTCGTCGTTTCGAGTGGCCGTGCGCCAATGTCGGGCGTAACGCCGCGAACGTGCATTCGGTTAAAGCGCTTTTGCGGCTGCTATGGCGTAATCGCTGCCACAGGATCCGATTGCGGTTGTTTCGTCGAACTGAGGCAGGTAGGTCAGAAGATTCCTGGCACGTTCATAGATTTTATTGATCCTTGGTCATCGCGTTGCAACTTTCGTCGCTAGAATGCAATTGTCTGTCAACATTAGTGCAACTGGTAAATTTAAACTAGGTATCAGCGATCGCGTATAGGTACGCGAAGTATACATGATTACGTGAATATTCTTTGTTTCTTGTTCTTAAATAATAACGATGATTTTATAATCGATTTACAGCAATCGATATGATCAACGTAATCGACGACATGCACGATTGTTTGAGCATCCATCATTTTTTAAATCCACATGATAAACAGCCGAGAAATAACACGTGATTGAAAGAAATAAAAGGAATTGGATTTAATCGATGCTAGTGCCACTTAATATACACTCCTAGTGGTGCACGATCGGGAAGCGGATAAAAGGCGCGAGAGCTTTCTCGAGAACGCCGTTAGCCGCGGGCCAGAGAGCGGGATTGAGGTTTTATTGATCTCAACGAAGCTGTATTTTCGAGCAAGCTATAACCCAGACAACACACGACATTGCTTTTTACCAGATTTCTCTCCTCGGCGTTCTCGATTCACGCGTTATCCGCTTCCGCGCACAATTTATTCGCGGCCTTTTCACCAGGCGCGGCAGCATGGCAGCATGGCAACCAATGTCCTTTAGAATAGGCGCGTTCTCCCGCCTATCCGTCGAATCCTCGATAAATTCGAGATAACGGCTCATCGCGTTTCCGTCTTATAACGCGATTTGAACGGTCTATTCTCTCCTGCGCAACCCCATCCCGTGTACCAAATCGATCCGGGGACAATGTTCGCCGAGCGAACTGACGGTTCGAAGCGAAGGGGTCTCGTTTAATATTACATTACGTCGCGGCTGCGAAAACATATACTACATACGATACAGTTCCTTCCAGGAAGATCGGAGCGGAAGGCATTTTCATTCGCTTCTCACGATAGGGTCCGTTGACGAGAGAGAGGAAATGTGCACGAAACGGAGTAGCATCCGGTCCCCGGTCTCTATATTCTGGTGGCGTTCAGCGATGACCGCCCTCCGATAACGTTTGGACACGTCCAACGTTGGAATTCCCGCCGAAGTCTCCCCCGAATCGACCGCCGCCACCTCGATATCCAACGTCGGCGTAGCGGCAAGCCGTTATTTCACGCCGTGAGGGGCAATGGTAAAGGGGGGGAGGGAGGAAGGGAGTGGACGACCCTGTGGCACGATGGCGGGCGGAAAAATTCTCTCTCGAGCGCTCCTCACCGGCCATTAATTCTATTGTCCTTCCGATCACACGGTATCTATAGTCGGGCTTTGTTCTCCGAGGACCTTACGAAAAAGTTGCGACCGAGCAATTCATTCGAGAGTCGGCGGGCTTACCGCGAGATAATAAATCGTACGGTGCGGCACGACGCGGCGCGTCGTTTGCCTTTATTGCTCCTCGGTAAGTCGCGCGAAAAAGTAACGCCACGAGTTTTGGGCACGTGCAAGTGCGCGCGGGCGCGCTTGCAAGTACTTACGTCGGCGATCGCGTTTCCGCCACATCGAACGCGTATTTCCTGAATTGCCTTCGTTGCGAGCGCTTTTCTCGAACGTCGAAATTGTACGCCAGGTGTGGCGGGAAGTGGTAATAAATGTGTCGTAATATTGGCGTTTCTAATGGGTATAATGTTAAAGATAACGGTAAACATATAAGGCAATTACTGCAATGTAATTATTTTTATAATTATACATGCTGGAATTATTTTTCACACTCCGTGAGATTTAAATTTTTAAGTATGCATCATTTGTACCATTTGCAATAAATTTTGCGGAATTTCAGCGAAACATTGATTTCGATACGCTTAACATTTGCAACCGCTGACAGAGGAATGCGTGTTTAAATTCACTTGTAGCAGGTCGCCGAGCTGTCAACAGCTGTTTGTTAAAAAAAAAAAGCCATCGAAAAGCAATGCCAAGTTTCGGCCGCAACAATGTTTCGCGAACGCTTGGAAAATAAATGAAAATACTGAACATCGACCAAACGCGTTTATGGGAAGTAATGGAAAAAAAAGAACGAATTTTACCGGTACGTTTGTGACCTAATTCCCATTTAACATTTTAAAGTGCCACGACTCTTTTAACTCCATTACAAGAACGGTATTTAATTAACGGGGAAAAAATGTTGAATAGTTTCGCCGTAGTTAGCCCTGAACTTTCCAACGTAGACCGAGAGATGTAAGAACCGCGCGCAAGTCGGTCGACTCTTAAAATGTCCACGGACCGAACATTTGAAAGAACTTTATAAATGCTTTAGCGATTGTACTCTCGCACTCTGTGTCGTGGTGTTGTACACCTTGAATTTTACACGTAAAACTGCATGTCCGTGTCTTTTAACAATCGGAAAACCACACCGATGTAAAATTTTACAAAAACCGATATAAAAGTGCGCGAATCAAAATTTCCCTTTTACCTCTTTTTTGCCGACGTTTTTCGGAATATACAGCTGGCTAGAAAATGTGTCGCTCTCTACACCAGTATGCAACTGTGCAGATGAGAAGTAACTTTACGTCACATCTGTTTTGAAGACTTTTCATACAAAAATATAATGTAAGTGTTTCATACATTTTTGCTTCCTGATCTTGATACATAAACAAGTAACTGAAGTTTAATCTTGCAAGAGATCATTAAACACTGTTGAATGCATTCTGCACTCTTTTTTTTTAACTAATTGGATGTTCGTAAAATATTTACATTATTCTCCATTTGGAGCGCGTCGTGATTGCGAAAATACGCGGAATTAGCGGATGATTCGTCGAGAAAAGTTACCGCCACCATGCTATTCTTCTTCCATTTTAACCAATCAATTTCCTTCGTCGTCTCGCTCCCGCCCTTCCTATCCGGCCGAGTCAATTTAATTCTGATTAATTACGTTTTAATTAATACAAACGCGTTTTCCGAATCTTAGGCCGAGTCTGCGGGCTGGGGCAGGGGCTTGCAAACGGTACGGCTTCTTTTTGTATTTACTTCTCCGCTTTTACCTTGAATGAAATCGAGGCAGGGGGGTTGTCTCGGAAATCCGAATGAGAAGACGAGAGTGACTCTTCAATCCGGAATCGGGTTTTTCCTGCCATAGCGGATTAATGGAAAATAATGGCCGGCAACGCAGAATTGCGGTCGCGGAATCTCGTTATTTCCCTGTCGGAAACCCGTCGTTCATATTTATTTGTGACAGAACTGTTCCGGTACAAATATGCTGAATTCTGTCCGATAATTGCCTGAACACGACGACTACAATCGTTTCGTATCGTGTCATTTGTAATTTTTCTGCTGTCACCGTTAGAGACAGGAGTTATATATCTATATTAGAGGTAAATCGAGACAAATTTAATAAATGCGATTTAATCGGAAATTTCCCTCGCGCGAATAGCTGAGTCGAGGATTTGACTCCGATTCAGGATTGTATGCTTGAGAGTAAGAGAATAAGAGTTAGAGAATGGCGGAAGAAACAAAGAAGCTGAAAATCTCCTGATAGATTGCTGCACGGGAAAGAGCACAATAGTGACAATTGCGATATTGCTTTAGACCGAGTTATGCAGCGGGAAATTATGAAGAGTATCACGATTGTCATTGAAAAATTCTTCAAGTCTGGTGAACTGGTAATTGTATGTCATATCATATCCATGAAATTTGTTTTATGTCAACTGCGGTTACGTGACCATCAAAAAATATTAAATTATTCCTTCGTGAATCTTCGTGTTACGTACGCAATTCTGCTTATATTACCGTAAATCTGGCTCATATCTCGTTTCGTTTAACCGTATCTTGTGTTTAACCAGATTAAACGCGCAATACGTTTGCTTCATATCCGCGCAATTGCGAGTGTGCACTTTTAAGACTCGTCTCCCGTTTCTTGCATTAGTGAATTTCTCCGCACCAGTAGATAAAATCACGTCATAACGATATTCAAAAGTTGAGCGCTCTCCGAGCTGTAGTAATAATTGTTCATAGCGAAAATGTCCGCGCTCCTCTGTTCGGAGGCGGACGATCTTCTTTATCTCGACGACGCCGACGGTGCGGCACAGTCGGTTATCGCAGAAGAAAACGCATGCGGCAACTGCTCCACCTCGAGATTTTCCCCGGGCTGAGAGACGCGGAAAAACATTCTTACAAAGAAACTCATCGTCTTGCAGCTGCAGGTAACGTCGCCGGTCTGCTGCGGTGCCTCCCCAAGATAATGTTAATATCCAGCTCGGTTTTGTAATTGGCAATTATTTTAGCTTAGTCCGCTCTTTGTTCTCCGACGTTATCCCGGCGACGGTGCTCGCCCGGATTCCCCGAAGAATCCTCGAATGTGCCTGCAGCTGCGCCCTTTACGCAATCACTTCGAGGCTAAGCCGCCGTCGCCGACTCGTATCCCCGGGGCGGCCTGGAACTTCTCTTTAACGCGAAACGTACGTCCCATTTTCCGTTGAATCTCTTACTGCCAACAGACGCCGAGAAAATTCGGGATCAGGATTTTCCAGGCGACTCTCTTCTTCCGCCGTCGAGACTTACGGTAACAGGACGAATATTTTCGCGGACGTTATCGCGAACGGCCGCGCCGCGGCCGACGACGTTCGTTCGTTGCGAGCGACGCGTGTCCACCCACAAGGAAGACGGATAGTCAAAAGCGGCATCGAGATCACGGCCACGAGATGGGCGCGTTTTAACGGTAAATGCGAGGCGTGGCTTCCGGGACTTTCAACGTTACGGCGTGCGTTATCGAGGACAGGCATAAATCCTGAGCCTCGACTGGCCGCGAATGAGCGCGTGGAAACGCGCGTACACCCCTAGATCTCTGTCTCTTTCTCTCTCTCTCTCTCTCTCTCTCCCTCTGCGGCGTACGCGCGCACAAAAGCGAAAGGTTATTAACGAGCCTAGATTAAACCCGATAACACGCCGCGGCGGTATCTTTTGGCTCATGGCGATGCACGAGGTGCCCTTTGCCGGCGCCGCGCACACCATCCGGCCGCTTCCCTCGTTATCCATTTTCGCCGTTAACGTTTAATGCATTCCCCGAGCGGGACTGGCGCGCACCCCGTGTGCCAGTCGCAAGGCCTTGGCTCCACAAATTTTGCAAAACACACCGATATAAATCGTTTGATAACGCGCATGGCCCTGGGCGTCGATATATACAACGCGCGGGAGTCGACGGCAGGCAGGTGGAGCAGGGTACGGAGGATACGGGAAAAGGGAAAGAGAGAAAGAGGATGGGTCAGCTGGAAATTTGGCGATACGCCAGGCGGCACCGACGCGACGACGCTACGAAGTGCGCATTCCCGCACCAGCCGGTGCATCGCGTCGCCCGGCCGACCGAACGTGTCGGATGACGTAGCCGATATCGCTAATTGCAAAAACTACCGCCACGGAACATCGCCCGCAGTATCCACATCGTACTTTTTAACCCGCGCTAACCCGTGCGCGTCGCGTCCGGTCCGGTTTGGAATTCGGTGCTATCGCGGGTAATTTAGACGTTTCTTTTAACGCGAAACCGCAGCACCAGCAATGTCGCTCGTGTCGATGTGCAGAATTTCACTCGAAAACTTTTCTAATATCCATTCACGCCGGCCCGTTAGACATGGTTTCCAACTGACAGGGCTATGTACTCGACGATATAGCGTATGAATATTTTGGCGTTACTTTCAATTAATATGGATATAAAAAAGAAAAACAGAGAGAGAGAGAGAGAGAGAGAGAGAGAGAGAGAGAGAGAAAGAACTGTACGAATATATAATAAAAAGATTTAAAAAATTTCAGCCAGTAAAAATTCATACCGCACACACAGTGAGATAGAAAAATATGAAAGTATCGTAAAATGTATCGGACTTATTCAAACGAATAATAATACATTTTTTAAGGGAATATTAAATAAAATATAGAATCGTGACTGAAAGATATCAAAATTAATTCATTCAAATAAATTCACGCTCGTTACATTCACTATGAATTTCAATCTTTGCAGGAATGGCAAAAAATCCGCGGTGAGGCTTCGTCAAGAAAACGTTTCCAAGGTCTGTGCAGCGGTGCGGACACTTACGACAATTAAGCATTTCTCCTACAGGATCCACAAACTTTCCGAGAAAAAAACTAAATAAATAGAGAACCGCGGTAGTTCGTCTTGCACGGAGCTGGCCGCGAAGGACGGGGTCGATGTGGATACGCGCGGCGCGGCGCGGCGGTTGGTAGTGCCAGGGAGCTTGTGCAAACACAAAAGCTCACGGCTGAAGATAAACAGTGAGACTGTAAGCTGCAACATACCTTCGGGCATTGCGCGGTAGGTAGGATAGAGGAAGAGCCGTAGAAGGAGAGAAATACACGGACGTTGTGAGCTCCTTTCGAGGAAACCGGGAGAGGCGGGAAGGGGAAGTAAGACGCACACGGAGAAAGCCCTGGCGAAAAGAGCCACCTATAACGTTGACACCTATACCTAACAGCCGAAGGCACCCCGCCTCTTCCGTGAGAAGGTCCTCTGTAAACTTACGACATTAAACCGTCTGCGGAATAAACTCTCGTCTTAACAGCGAAAGTATACATGACGTAATTTACTTTGTTTCTTTGCTGCGGCTCGCGCGCGACTTTTGCGTAACGCAGGAATGCCTGCAACATTCGTCATGAATCTTTCCAAGTTTTAAATTTGAACCCATATTCCAGACTGCGAATTTTCGCAGTTCTTGAACGGAATTGTCGAATAAAAACGTCGCTCGTAAAGCATAGATGAAAGTTGCGATTGCGCTTCATCACGCTTTAACACGCAATACGCCAATACGTAATAAATATTAAATTATATAACATTAATAACATGTATGCATAATCTGTTAATAACATGAGTAGGACATTTATTAGATATGAACCAATTTTGATGTAGCTACTATGTCATGCAATGTTTAAATATCTTTGCATCTTACCTGTTGTTGTTTCCGTTGGATAGATCAGAAATCGTCCTGCAACAAACACAAATATTGCTAATTAATTATTATTAATATAACTAATAATGAATGCAATTATGCCATTTCACTGGATTGGAAATAATAACGTAATTAAATTTATTAACCGAGCTGACTTTCCGTTTTAATAATACAATATATGAAACAAACGAAATATGATATTAACTGTAAATTGTATTATTTCTAACGCGCTTCATCATGTTTAGTATGATATGACTTTAGGAAATATATTTATATATCTACCATTTATTTTAATACATATATATTTACAGTTTCCTTTTTTTTCTTTTAACGGAGCAATTAAAATACCTTCGATAGAATACCTTCGAAAACAATAATGGGTAAAAGTATATTTTGTACAGCAGCTAATCTAGCTTGCAGTCTTAACTTGTAACTGGGTTAGTGGACGCGTGCTCATCGCCCGTGACAGAGGTTTGCACTTCAAAACTACGTGACGTGGCTTACGTTCGTGCTGCGTATTCTCGGAAAAGTGACGCGTTGGTCATTACTTGCAGCCACCATAACTCGATGGGGAATAATTAATTCAAGCAATGTCATTAAAAGTACAGCGAAAGTTAAAGCGCGCTAAATGACACGTTTATCTCGGTAAGCTTGTCAAAACGACACTCTCGTCGCGATAAAAATGACTCGTAGATTGGATGAACGCGCAATTATGAAATTGAATAAAACATATGACCTCATTAAAGAGATATGAGAGAGTGAGTCGTTTGTACACCTGGTCCTTTTCGTTTTTGCAACGAGGTAAAATAATTAACGACAAATAATCAATAGGTATGCGGATGGAAATGAAATAAAAAGGAATACGGTAATATAGCTTTTATACACACAGCACACAGCTGATAGTCGCAACGATTACCCATCGAATTTATCACGAACGTATCTCTCGAGACCTGCATGTGTCGGGTTCGTGTATATAATTTATTATCACTTCGCGTTACTAAAAATGCCTTTACTGATTCATTCGCAGACGCATAAAAACCACGCCGTCATACATTACTCCATGGAGACTCTTGTATCCACTTTACGCACACACAATCAACTCCCCGCTATAAAGCGGACCTCAACCTGGCAATATTTTTCCCTCCACTTTTGCGTTTCACAACTTTGAGCATGAATATAAAAGGCAGCAGGAAGTCTCGGGAACTTCATCACTATATTCTTTCATCAACTTGTTATCTCATCAAACATTTTACGACATTCTGTTTCGGTAATCAATTTTTCTACATTATTTTTCGCAAACTTACCGCCTATTTAAAGGTCGAATGTAATTACGACAGGTTTTTGCTATCGCAGTTTCGATATTCGGGACCTAACTGGAATATCTCCCTAATAGCCCTCATTTCACTATGATTACATGACTTCATGGACGAAGTTTCTGTTATTGTGTGTGAAGTGGCGTGTACGGATATAAATAAATTTCGTTCGTAGCATTCAGTGGGGCTAAGAAGTCTAAAGCTAACTGAAGTTGTACCGAGTTTGAAACTTGCTCCACGAAGCACAGAAGCAGTAAGATCTTGCACAATGCGTTACAGGGTGTAGGGCTCCCTTGTTAAAGATTAGTACGATTCTAGAAAAGCTCTTCGAGAGTGAATGAAAGACACGAACGGGGATATTGTTTTCTTGTCGCGTGCTTCGAACTAACTTTGAGTGGGTAACAGAGATATAGCCGAGTAGAAGCAAGATATCGCTAAAGAGTGAGCCATTCTAAGATCAATAAAAGAGAATTCTAATCAAGAGTAGGAGTACACTGAAGTAATAATGTTACAAAAGAAAAGACGCACGCGTTACAATTATGTCTGAAACTTGCGCATATTCATGCTGATGACATTTTCACACTTGGATCGGAATATCGGAGGATTGTAATAAATATAACGATCCGATTATGTGAGATCGTTATAAAACATTTGTTCTTATAACTGTTTCTTGAGGAAGATTTTTACGTTGATATAAATTAGACAAAGTGAAATAGGCGTTATTAATAGCATTTTATAATTACAACTTTAATACTTTTTGATTACTAAATAAAAAGGTATTGCGATCTTTCCACCAAAAAGACATTATAATCCTTTCTGAAAATTAATAAAATAAATAATAAAATCTGTATATCTTGCAGAAAAATAAAATATTGAAAGATCATAATTTAATGTTATAAAATATTTATGATTTGTGTAAAATTTGTAAACATCTGTGCAATGATCTGTGCGTGAATTTTTAAATTGATATTACTTTATTATATTAATTATATCATAAATTATTTATGCAGATATTCCAAAATGTTTTTATGTTTATCGTAATTTTTGTATAGTTATAATAAATAATTAATAACGTTTGCATTTGATAAATGTATGCATACATGCGTTTATTTTGAAAAGAATAATTAATGTTGATATACATTTTGCAACAAGAGCATTGACCGTCGCCTGTAATTACGAATACAAACGCTCCATTTATTTTTATCCATTACGTTAAACGCGTACGTCTTTTTCTGCTGATGCGGCGCGTGCTGCAAACGGGTGCAAATCACCCTGTTAGAGCGATTAATTGGGTCAAAATCATTATCGGTCTCTCCGCTGATATAATTAATGATCGCGACTTTGAGCAGTTAACTTCAATTAGTGGATCTATGCACCGCATTCATTATTGCACTTACTAACTGTACACACACGCGTTTAGACATAATCTCATTAATACTAGAAGATGACGTTAGAGTTACGGCGCATTTATTTAAGCTACTCCGTGTAATTCTAGAGATATAACTTGTAGGATTATATCCGTGATAATGATCTTACAGCTTACGTGAGATAACATGGCAAAAGAGAGAATTCAAAAAGGAACTGGACGAAAGTATCAGAGAGAAATTATTTTTAAATAAAGTTCAGTTTTACTCATGCTATTTTAACCTATATGATTTTATTCGATACATAAACATCTGTGAGGTATAAATTTGAAATTATTGTATTATTAAATTTTTTTCGCATATAAATAAAAATGAATCAATACATAAATCTCTTATGTTACAATGTGCGGTTGTGTAGAACAAATTTGTTTCTCGGGGAAAGCATATAGCATATACATATATGTTTCAGAATTTAATAAAGCTAGAATAGCACACGAGAGCAATATAAAACAATCGGAATAAAATAATTTTCTACCAGCTAGCTCTGGGAAATTTCATGGAATGGTAGGTTACCGATACACGGAATACGTACGAGATACGCGCATTAAGAGATCAATATTTGATGTTGCGACGATCAATAAATGAACGCATTGTTTTCTGAAACGTATTTTCATGTTTGTTTCGCAGCTCGTTGAGTTTGTGAGCGTTTTATCGTTAATGGAAGCGCGAGAAATTTGAGCTGGCACGTTTTCATGCGCATATATCAATGAACATAAGGTATCCCCCAGCTAAGTCTGTCGTATCGACAGAAAGAATTCCGTTCAGGTTGCATTCGGACGGCATTTGCGTGCAAAGCGTACGCGTTCATCATTCTTCTCGGAGTTTCTCGTATCGTCCCCCGTCTTACGTTGATGTAGTCAGAAGGCAGCGTGTTCTACACACAAAACAACCTTGTCCCGGCAACATTCCGGCGCACGTACACCCCCCGGCCCCGGTACGATACCCCTTTACCAGGAGCTCGACGAGGAACGCGAATGCTGGGTTTCGTTCGCAGTGGAAAGGCTGGAAGAGGGGTTGGGTCTCCAACAACTTGAACAACTTCACAATAGCCCCGGCCTTTGCACGCCACTCGCGAAATAAACTTTACCCGCGTAACTTTAAAATTGATGATCGTGTCGCCGACACATGTAAGAGCGTCCGAGAGAGAAATATACGATGTCCGTCAATGACAGTTTATCGACGTGGCTTTATGCATACCCAGCATATACGTTGATGATCGACTAATCGCTATTATCGCACATATAAGCTTCCACTTGTTTTCATAATTGACGTGTATTATATAAAGGATATGTTTATGAAAATTATATGAAAGAGAGAGAGAGAGGGGGGAGAGAGAGAGAGAGAGAGAGAGAGAGAGAGAGAGAGAGAGAGATATGTGTGTAAAAGCTTTTTTAGCTGGTCGATTTTTATTACAATAACGCTCGAGGATACTTTTCTACAAAACAGAAGTATATAGCAGCTACAAGCTCTCCACTGGTTGTACGACAGCGAGAAAATTTCAGATGTGCCCAAAATAGCAGCTGGGCTATCGGACTATTTATGTGCGCTACATTTGGTTTGGTTTCATTGTTACGAAAGCGTAACTCGCCGCGCTGTACTTAGATGCAAAAACATGTGCATTTCAATGGAATCTGAATCAAAGTTGAAATTTGGAACGGACAGTCATGTGACAGTGATATGATATGTAAATGTATCCTTCCCGTTTGCTGTTACATAAATGATGAAAGAAATGTAGAACGTGTCGTAGACCACATGAGACGTAGAATGTCCCATTTATCATAAATATCACAAGTTAATAACACATTTTGGATTAGGATCGAAATTAATACGAAAATATGGAAAATATTATAATAATAATAATAAAAAAACAAAATAATAACTTTCGAGTTATAAGCAATTAGAATTGACTAAAAGTATCGCGTAGTATTTTTGTATACTCAGGTCTATAATTATTATACTTTCATGCAGTTACCGATCTGTCTATGCGATTTTTACAGCTTAGATAATATTGATTACGAAAATTTTATTAATTTACTAATTATTTTATTTTAAAAAATTATTAAATTATATGATAAACCCGTTTAATATTTACATATATATTTAAAGAATAGAGAATAAGATATTTTAAGAATAAAGTTAATCTTTGCTTGAAGGAAAAAGAGAAAGTAATCTACATATTATATATCTTTTTATTTTTTTTATTCCGAGTGTAGTGAAATCATGTAATTACAATAAATCAAGAAAATGCGATTAAATTGCCACAAAAAAAGAAAAGATGACTTAATTTTATAGTCTCTTGATTCATTAAAATTCGAAATTTTGTTTTATTTGGAACAAAAATATAGAAAAAGAATAATGATAACAAGTTAATCTATCTAAAATTTATAGATAATTATAGATAATTTATAGATTTATTTATAGATAAATTTTTTTTTTAACAAAAATTAGTTTTGTTCCTTGAGTCAAACATTAGATTTTAATTAAAATATTAGATTCAATACGTATATAGTGATATTCTCTTTATCAACATCGATTTGAAATATCGAGAACAGAAAATATACAGTATTTATTTATTTTATAATGCGCGTAAAAAATTTTGTGGCAGCGACAAATTGCCTAGCTCAGTGCTCGTTTTTTTTTGTGGCGTACAGCATGCTATTGTGTATACACACGGTCACTTCGCTGTCATTCGCTCGGTACGGCCCGAACGTGAGTCACTCCATGTTATCATATTAGGTACTCCTCGAAACGCGATCACGAGTAGTAGGTAGGAGACACCAAACGTGATCGTTCTCTACGATTATTACAATTAGCGATTATCAAACTGCGTTATTAATTAACTCTCACGATTAATGACGCGTAAACGTATCGAGGCAACGATTATTTATCGAAGCAGATATTTCGCGCGATTTATTCATTTAATGTGAAAATCGAAGCGATAGGGGATGGGAATTATAAATTGCTGTTCTCGTTGCTATATTTATGCGATAATTATATCTTTAACGATGCTTGGATCAGGATATATCTTGTATCGCGCTTTCAATTTTTTGTCGAATTAAATATGATTTTTCCATCATTTTCGGATCAATGAATTAATATACGCATCGCTCGATTCGAATAAAAAAAATTTATATTATATTGATTGTTTATTAATAATGCATGTTTACAGCGGAATTTGTTCATACAAAACATGTTACTTGTGCAATACTGAATTTTAATTGTATACATTTTTTAATAATCTTTTGTGTCTTAATTAAACATTATTTCATGTCACTAATGTTATATGAATTGATGCAAAAAATAAAATCAAGAATTTCCAATATTTATATACCGCAAGCTTGAGTAGAAGAAAAGCAGGAAATATTTCATAGCGTATTTTATATTACGTAGCGTATTTTAACTAACTTATTTAATGATTATATTTAATTATTATTAATTATACTTATTCTTATAGTTTGTCAATTTTATCTTTATATAGCTTATTCATCCATATTCATCGATAATTTATATCATTTCAAATAAAATGAAACCTGAAAAATATTTTGTCGTGAAGAAGAATCTTTTTCATAGATAAATCATCTTATAGAGTTGGCCAGTACATATTGATTATATGTTTAACATAATTCTATCTGAGAGTCAATAGCAGATCGATGCTTGTGTATGAATTACAAGCCTGAACTTTACACAATATTATTGATTAACTTTGATTGCTTATAATTTAAAAACCAAATACGTCATAATTGTACACGTCATAAAATATTCTATATAGTGGTTGTGGAATTGTACATGTAAAAATACATAGACAATTTGTTATGCCACGTTTTGTTGCGGTGTATTTTAAATCACGAAAAGAAAAATTAAATGTTAAATTTATTTCAAATAAATTTTATTGTTGAAGTGCAGAAGCTATTTGTTTGTTTAATTTTCTAAGCCATTATCTAAACTAATGCAAAACAATCAATATTTACTGAAGTAAGCTAACGTCTAAGAATTTTTCGTAAATTATTACGATTCAGAAATTGTTATTAAATGCTTCGTAATTGGAGATGATAAGAAATATCTAATGAATTACTAAAGAGAAAATTCAGTAGCGAGCTGATTCTCTAAAGGTCTTGTTTTAAATACAATCCATATTTCAATAATTATTATATATAATATTGTATGAGAATTTCAATAATAAATTATTACATTGTTGTAGCTGTCTGTGAATGAAAATGTTTATAAGATTTTTATAAGATTTTATGTTATTAGAAAATATAACAGAAAAATATAATTAAAAAATTGATATAATATTGGGAAATGTTATACAATATTGTGTAACAATGAAAAATAACATTTTACCATTACTGTAAATTTATTAATTTACGCAGCGTTAAAAGTTCATCAGCATAGCTCCGCGTACTTCTGGTTTAATTACAAATATCTGCGGGAAGTGGTTGCTAAAAGTCAGTCATGAACATACATACGTCAAACTGAACGAATGCACTGTAATTTAAATTACCTATTTCAGACCTGTTAGCCCGGTTTGCTTTTCTCCGCTTTGATTAAATGTTTCTACATAGCGTGGATATTTATGAGATTACTACGAGCCCAGCGCGCTCGGCCGAGCGTCGCTTTAAACGATCGAATTTTCCGGAAAGTAGGATACGAAAAAGATAAATACAACCGGCCCATAGGAATTCTAACATAATTACGCGGCGAAGCGTGGATCTTGGTACTACAATAAGTGCGGTACGTGCCGCGTTTGCACAATGCGTATTAATCCAATAATTACGTACTAAAACCCGCGCCCAGCCGAGAAATAGCTCTTACAGCCACCGCACAAGCGCAGATATTGACCCATGTTTTACGTTTATTTATTCACGCTGAGTGTATACGCGTTTTACACATAGATACACTCGTGAATTCCATTTCCTTTTAAGATAATTAATACCGTTGCTGAATAAAACTATTCACGCGTGTATTCATGCGCGCGTATCGATCTTCATTCCGAAAAACAATATTTCGGTGAAAAAGTAAAATGTTTTTTTATATATCATATTAATGGAACTTTTTTATTTTTGCATGTTGCAAATTCGTAGTAATGAGTGACAGAATATTGATATAACGTTATCACTGCGCATAGTGAACCTCTCTCTCTCCCTCTCTTTCTCTCTCTTTTTTTCCCTCTCTTTGACAAGAAAAATAAACTTTATTTTTTAATTTATATATTTTGCACGCTTTGCTACAATTATCAATATTCACAGAATAGATAGCATGTTGGGAGAATTCAACTATCAACTAATGACTTCTCGCGATAGTTGAAAAATTGTTTTATTAAATTAAATATCGATTCTGCTGCTCGGCGGAGCGAAATAAAGATAATGACAATTAGCAGAGCTGTAGTTATAAATCATAACATGCAACTCATCTGAATTTATTTATATTTATCACCGACGAATCTCTTTCATGACAATAAGAACGTTTCTAATTGTCGTAGCCTATAATGACTAACGCTGAATATGCAGTTTGGTTTAAAATCGAGTAAAATTACACGTCAATTTGCTTTCAAATAAAGTCTGCATTATTATCATGTAGCGTGACATTGCTCAATTATCTTATGCCATGCGCGGGGAAATTAAGCGAATACTACGTAGAATAATCTTAGATATCTACAAGAGCATCCACAAATGTGATAGGTAATTGGAATTTATTCTTCAAAATAGCAGTAACAAAACTTTCGCTCATTCTACTTCATATGCGCGAGTGGCAATGGCAATTACGTCGTAGCTAGATTGTGCCACTTGGCATGCGAATTGCAATAGTCGTGGAATTGCGTACGAAGTCGGCGCATCATCGGAGATTTAATTCGCTATTGCGATTCGGTTGTAATCCGATATCGCAGAGTGTATCGTGTCTTGTACCGCTCGGTTATCCAAGTAGCTGCATGTGCCTATGACGATCTATACCAAGGCCTGAGATCTGCATTGTGGCCGATATAGAGCAGAAACAAGATGATATAGTCCTATCGCGATGGGGTACGCGCGGGAGGAGAGAGGACAACAGTTACGGCATACGGTAACGCGGCAGTATTGACAAACATCTTCATTAGCTCCAGTTGCCTGTGTACTGTCTGCCTACAAACGTTGTATATATGGCCGCGGAGCCATTCTCTATCTACCTGAGCATACCTGCGCATACCTCCGGAGCTGTAGACACGGACAGTAATTTGCCCAGGATTGCTACTTGATGCGAGTTAAACCGACACGTCCGCAATGTCTCGACCTCCGCTAAATCTTACGGCACATTATCGGCGCTGAGCGAAACCGTTGGGAAATCGTGCGTCGACTGCGGTCGTCCATAAATCGAGGACTTTAATCCTAATTCAAGTCTCGGCGCTGTATTGCTTACTTTGGCCTATAAATGCATTTATAAACCTGCCATTTAGAGAAACGGCCAATCGACACTTAATATTGCATGAGATTTTATAATGGATATCGATAAGCAATTAAAAAAATGACAATTGCACGCAATGTAGTTGTGTATTCTACATCTGAAATAGATTTGCTAATTACCAAACTATGATGTAACATCAAAGCGCGCGATCTATAACTTTAATTTAATACGGCTATAAATAATTCAGAAAATATACAATTACGCGATGCGCTTGTTATAAAAGCTTAAACATGCTTCAAAATCGGTAACATCGATCAGTTGATGCACATGATAAGGCAAATAATTAATGAGCGCTTGTGTCATAACAGAATTTATATATAGATCATATGTATTGTAATATTGTGATATATTACCTACAGTAATTACTTTACCATCGATCTTTCATTTATTTTATCTCATTTGCGCTATTAGTTGTCCTTCAATAATACGGGAAATAATTAAAAAATAATTCGAAATATGGTGATGATGTACACAACATGAATTTAATATAGCTTGAATTTCAGAACGTCGCAATTACAGCTGCAAGTTTCTTTTGCCGTACGGAAACAACTATGCATATTGGATTAAATAAATAATGCAAAGTTGCGCAATATTTATGCTGCTTGATCAAGAAAGTACTCTTTCATACATATTTCTTTTTCTTTAAGAAAATTCTTGGAGTTGCAAAATTATTCAAGTTAGAATCTGATTTATGTTATTAGCAAATCTCGCGACAGAAAAAAAGAATAAACGAAACGTAATTAAAATTCCACGAAAAGATTGATGTAACACATATGAAATCGTTGAAACACTGGTTTCATGAAACCAGTATACATTATATCATATAATAAATATATATTATATATTCCATTATGAATATATTTATAATGTAAATTTTTGCGAAATAAATACTATTACTGTGTGATTAAAATAATAACAAATTATCATAAACTGCATAATCAGTTTCTTAATCAAAATGCGTTCGTGAGTGTAACGAACACAAAGTTACTTTAAATGGACCAATTTCCTGGGTAATATTAATGGCAAATAAAATGACATTTTTAATACAAACATTTGAGTTCTCAATTTAAATCAGTTTTGTTTAAGAAAAGGTGCCAAATCTTTATTATACTGCACACCTCTCGGCATAAAATCCGATAAAAACTCGTTTTTATTTTTTGTGAATGGATCGGTGAAAAATCCAACATGTATTGCGAGATATCTTTTTTCATTTTATCTCGAACGATTGCGATCTGTTCAATTTTTGGATGCACGAAATACATTTTTCAGTTTTATTCGGCTCAAAAGATTTCAGGAAAAAAATAACAGTGCACACATTTTCCTCAGTATAAAAGTATTTTGTGCGTCACTTTTTTTTCTAAATATGTAAGAGCGATTATACACTAAGCATTACATCAATCCGATATACTAACGTATACTTATAAGTTATAACATATGTGTATCAACATATGTGTATCATATAGTTGCATCAATTATGTCTGACCGAAAAGGCATAAAAGTGACTTGATGAGAAAGCTAGTGCTGCAAGCCAACCGAGTATCGAATATACGAACGCGATATATCTGTAGTTACGATGCAAAGAGATAATGGTCATAATTGTATTACCAATTCTATTTGTCGCAACAAACGAACTCCATCCGGTACGTGCCACTGTCGCGTGCGCTTCGTTTACTGTCGCTAACACGGTCTCATCAACCATTTCAAACTGGTCCTACAGTAATTTAAGTCTCGGTACGCATGCTTTCTTTTAAATCCTTAAGCTGAGTTCTATGTATTCTCTTTATCAGATATATACAATAATCAATATAAATTACTTTTACGACCGTATAACAGCTTCGAATTTTTGCGAGAAATGAGAACATTCAAAATTAATTATCCACTGCTTAATTGTGTATAGTGTGTATCGATAACAAAGAAAACAAGAAGCGAATTACGCCAACAGA
Source organism: Temnothorax longispinosus (assembly GCF_030848805.1). Lineage (NCBI taxonomy): Eukaryota > Metazoa > Arthropoda > Insecta > Hymenoptera > Formicidae > Temnothorax > Temnothorax longispinosus. Next base: position 2,203,572 of record NC_092363.1, on the reverse strand, counting down.
TTCAATTATCGGTAAAATTAGCGTTAAAATTTTTTTTACAGGTACTATATTTTGTACGATAGTTCTGCATGTATTTTCAGTATCCTGCACTTTCGAGAATGATTCATAAGGATGTCAATCATAATTATTATCATTACACTAATCGCTCGGACAAGAACAATGACAATAGCCACGACTACACCAAAAGTAATATTCACGGTATTAATAAATTAGTCGGTGATAGGCAAGCACGATGTAACAGCGTCGTTTATCACGAACTTGTCCATTCATCGTTACGAGGATTAGATTAATTACCGAAAAGCCCGATAAAACGGCGTGTCTGGCACCTAAGTGCAGCACGGGCTCGTCAATCAAGCCGGGAAGTAATTCTTACGCGAATCTCCAACACTAGCCGGCGACGAGTGCAATGAAAACTGCAAAGAATGGCACAGATAAAATACACAATGAAAACAGTATGGCTTGTAATAGTATGCGATGCATTCGAATAACACGTTGGATCTTTTTATTATTAACAGGAATATCAATCAATGTAAATCTTTTTATCGCTAACAGGAATAATTGTCCTCACTTATTTCTATTATATATAATGAATCATGAATCGCACGATTAAACGTTGACGATAAATAAGGTTGCAGGTGGTCCACATTGAGCCAAATGACAATAAGTAAAGAATTACTCCATTTCCAATATATCTGCGCGTGAGTACCTATAGGGTAGATCGTACGATCCCGATGATGATGCCGACGACACATTGCAATCGCGCACGGACGCACGCGGCCCGGTCAAGCCTGGATCGGACGCGTCGATAGGCGGCGCGCGGCCGTACCATTATTTCCGAGAATAGCATCATTTTCGATGCTATTACCTCGAATACGCCCGCACGACTGTCCGACGGATAGATACAATGGCGATGTTTGCGCCATGCGGGAATAGGAACATCGCATACGTAGGCGCGAGTATAGATTAGACTGATAGGTGCATGGTGCAGGAGCAGGTCTGGCCGGGCCACGATATGCTTACGAGATTGATAATGCCGGCACGTCGGGATCGAATGGCTGCTAGATAAGTAGAATCCGATATATAGATGACGCTCTACTCGAGCGTACATACATACATAGCGCTATATGCCTAATTGCTCGTAAATGACGGATTACGATGTCAAGTCGGGAGGTCAAGCGACTCCTCGACGGTGCTTCGGCAACCACATTCTCCCGATCAGGCCCCCTTGGTCTAATCCGTTCATCCATATCCCTGTCCATTTGATTTTGATGCCCAAAATCGGGATGTTAGCGTTCCCATTTCTCATTGACGATCACGGCTCTCCCTTTTTTTATCTCTCTTTTTCTTTCTCTCTCTCTGTCACTGTCATTTTAGGAATTTAAATGTGGGTCATCCTACCCTTTGTCGATTACGTGCCATCCGTATTCGGCTCGTCGAATAACGATGTGACGCTGCAGAAAAAATTTTGAAACAAAAAAGTCTATCTGCACGCTTGGTATAACAATCTCCGGTTGGCAGCAGTCGGGAGTAAAAACGAACATTAGATCCACTCTTTAAAAAGCCGTGTTAAGTCGATAGTCGAATTCATTGCCCCTTTTCCGCTGATTGGTTATCTCGATGTATTGCGCGCGTTACTTCGTGTCAGATGTTATCAAGTGTGAAGCTTGCATCCCGGCTTGCTTAGTTGCTTCACCGAGTTGACCGAGTGATTTGTGCTCCTGTCATCGCCAAAGTCGAATAACAGAAGATTAAGGGGTTTTTTTTTACCACATAACGTGTGGCATTTATTACAGGGATTTATTTAGTGTTGCTTTTTTATCTCGGCGCTTTCAGAAAATACGACTCGTAATCAACTTCTGTTGTTTAATATGTAGCATAAGAGCCGTAACACGGTATAATGGGTACATTCCAGCCACGCGAGTCTCTTTATAAGAGCGAAGTTTTACACTTTTATAGCGTATGACTGCACGGAAATGCACTCTACGACACAAATGTCGCGTATATACATTTTGAGTATGCTTGACCATGGATAACGCGATAAACTTTACGACCCGAAGCTCGTCGCTCGTAATGGATTTGCAATATATTGCAAACGGAGCGCGAGACGCGCGACATGCGGCAATATGAAAAGTGTGTGATATGCTTGTCATCAAGAAAATTAACGGATAGAATCACATTTGCTGGAGAATTTGAAACTTTTTTCAACAGCACCACTTCACAAATATCTATATATTTTTCATAGAGATATTAAAACTGGAATGTTTATTTATTCATAAACGTTTCTTTTTTTTTATATTTTGAGCATAAATCTAATTTGTGTTATCAATTTTTCCAATCTTTTTAAATTACATGATAGCTTCTCTTTACTTTTGTACTCGAATAGCAATATTAAATAACTTTATTACCGTATTTTTGCTGCTAAGAGATTAACTAATTTGGTACTATCAACGGCAGTGAATTTTAAATAGATAACCATATTATATGATTCTTCAGTTACGTTCATTTATATTCTGTTACATCACTAACGTTACAAGCATCGTCAACGTATCATAATTGACAAACATGATCGATGCATCGGAAGATTATGATTATACTCGTATCTCCGATGGTCGTAGCGGAATGTCGGCTTCGTCCAATAAGAGTATCCTTACCGTGAATTGAATCCATCTATCAAGTCCAGCCGTCATGATTGGTGCTTAAGGGTGGTTTGTTGCTCGGCTTAGAACAAGATACCTTGATTGAATAGCGGGTGATATACGAGCGCGGATAACGAAAAAGACGGCGCAAATCTGCGGGCTCAAAAAGTTTAGCCGATAAATAACCTTTAACGAGCATCGCGATATAGATACGAATTCGATAAAGTGCAACGCTCTCGAGATAACGTTGGTACACCCCAAGAATTTTGTTACTCTCTGCCGTAATTTCAGAAAAATTATTTACGAAAAATTGCTCGATTGCAAAATAAATTAAACCTAATCGTGTTGATGATACTAAGTTTTAAAAGCAATAAAATAAATGAAATATTATGTTTCATCTTTTAGTAATATTAAGATGAAATATATTATGAATTAGACAAGCAGAATAAGTTTTAATTTCCACCTAAAATTTGAATATAATCTCAGATATTATATAATAACGATTTAACGAATTATCCAATTAAATTTCCGTATATTAATATAGGTTAAATCTTCTCAAATTTTATACATTTCTGTTCGTAAATTTTGTCAAATATCTGCTTGCTCAAATTTCAACTTAAATTAGATTATAATCCGTTAATAGTAGGTATTAATATAATATTGGAATTAAATTCGATCAATAATATCAATGTCGTTTCTCTTCTTGTTGCAATAAATTCAATTATATACGATAATCAAACCTGTTATATGCAATCATGGAGAGTTTAAGTGTCACTAAAGAAAAAAAAATTGTTTATTAAATCAGTGTTAAATGGACAATAAAAAAATTTGCATCCGACAAATACTTTATTACCGCCTTGTACTTCTGCTCATCTCGCGACTGCTTATTTTTAATACTTCCTCAACTCGATATTAATTGTTCATACTCGTGACAGTGTTGACAGCGCTAGGAGTTCTCGTTACTAAGTGCGAGATGCATGCATTATCCTTTGTCCCATGATAGAATATGCGGCTTTTGGTACCGACCAGCATGAAGCAGTACATACGTCATTGTCCAACGGGTGTTCTGCGGTAGTAATTGTCATTTGATCTCGGTAACCCTCCCATATATACGTAGCACCCGCAGTTCCTACCCGCCTCGTAGACATTCATCATTTACAGACAATTGCCTCAACTTGCCTTGCACGATGCGTATAAGCTACTACTAGGTAACCCTAGTGAGACATCCACCGGCGTTCATTGACGCAATATATATTCCGCATGCGATTGCGATCGTAAGACGATGCGCGCATAACTGCGACATGCCTTTGACGAGGCATCGTCACCTGCAGAACGTAATAGACTGCGCCGATCGATACCGGAACGATATTCCCAACGTGGAAAGAAAACTCGCACCCGCTCCATCACGTGCGCAAATGATTACATCGCGGATGTTTGAATATCAATATTATCTTTCTGAGAAATAAATGCTGTATTCTCGATTCGTGGCCAGGCAGAATTACCACTGAAACTTGGCTAATTGAGGCGTTAAGTAATATCATCATTTATTTAGCCATTTCTGCCAGAAGATTCTAAAGTCACTCGCGTCGATCTTAATATTATTAAGAATTAATTAAAGCTTTTAGCACTTAATAAATTTACATTTGAACTCATTATCAAACAAAATATTAAAGCTTATCTAGGGGAAGGCACTGTGAACCATAAAAAATCTACCAGTTTCGTAAAAGTGATCTAAAGTTTATTATGCCAGAAAGAGATTAAGTTATCTATCATTCAACCTTACTATTTTAAAAATGTGTCAGTTGATACTTCCAAAATGATATTAATCATAATATATGTTTTTCAAAACGGTCTCTTGTCATAAATATACGTTTCACTTTAGCAAGAAGGGTTATAGCGAAGATAGAGAATCTCGGAGACTCCCTCAACAGTCTATTTTATAAAGCTGTTAATTAAAGACAAGACCCATGGTCACGTTGCGCGTTAGTATAGGAATATCTTGAAACGCCTTATGAATATTTATATACACCAGGCTGCTGGTAATTATACTAGGAGCCGCTACATAGGTCCGCTACCGTTTACGTCTACTTACTACTTTGAAATTTATTATCTTTTAGTTTTTATTTCATGAAATAGCAATTAAAATATAAAAAATTTAGCTATTTTCCGTTTTTAGTTAATGAGAATTAAAAAAAAATCCAACAGAATATAAATAATTATGCGCTTGCCGAATGATTGACGTGATGTTCCAAAATCAAACCAACAATTTACATGTTTGTGTGTTGTTAACTAAAGGAGATGATATAAACGTTCTGAAAAATAAATAACACGTCAAGTTGTTGATTTTAATTCGAAAGCGGAAAGGCTACCGTGAACAATGTATAATTAGGAAAATAATCTGAAAACTCAGGTTATAAAGAGGAAAGGGCAAATTACATGCACTAATTATTTGCATAAATATTTATGGTAGAGTTACTTGCGTGCAAGAACACACGTATTTCGCCTGTATGCCAGAATTCAAAACGCATATGCTGTAGGTAAATGGAAATTAGCAAAATGTACTTTCTGAAATTTTCGCGTAATAGGATAGGGAAAATCAGCTTAACGCGAAATCACCGTGAGATGCAAATCTAGATTTTTACAGTATGGGGATTTGCCGCTGAGATCTCTCTGCCCGCGCGCGCGAAATATTCGCCTCGGGCGGCGCATTACTAGTCAGACACCATAGATCTGAACGGGAGCACTCCAAGGCGGTAGTCTAAATCTACCGCGGTTTTGCCGTGAATCTCGGAGGTAACATACCGAGAAACTCTGTTTACGGCCGAATCTTCAGGATCGCTAAATCCAGGTTACTCATTTCCTCTACATCGACCTCGATGCACGAAAAGCGTTTTAATGAATTCTCCGCACGAGATGAGCCGCTAAATGCTGCGCAAATTTATGAGAGCGAAGTACGCGCGAGCGAAGTACCATCTACAATAACAATATAATTTTACAACTAGCAAAAATTTGTAATTTATAAAACAATTTTAAGTCTATTCCACATTTAAGAGAAAAGCATTAAAATTAAAGATAACTTATAATTAAAAATACATTTTCCTCGGTTCTCGCATATTAAGTTAAAAAACTTTTTTTTTTTTATTATTAACATGGCATAACATTTAAGTGTAATGCAATGTAGAAATTTTTTCTCTCTCTTTTTATCTAAAATTTTAAAATAAAAGTTCAGCTTTGTATGAGGAGTACGAATACCACCCAGAGATGAGCTTACCCGGCCGGAAGTTATTATGAAGCAGAAACGAGAATAAATCTCGACGTAAATCACGAGCGCGAACATTCCTTGAAATTATTCGCGTCGTGGATTATGCGTTTGCGTTCGAAGTGGACGTGCGCTTAGAGAAGGCGGAAACTCCTTGCCCTCCCGAGTTATGAGGGCAGCTAAAATTCGTATCACGCCACCTGCGTAATATCGGCTGCACGACTTATCGCTTTTCGCCGCAACGCTGACCAACGTAAATAACACCCCGTATCACCGGACACATCCGTTTCATCGTCCGACCGTTTCTATTTGCCTTTCAACTGAATCAAGACATTTCGTCAGATTATAGAGCATAACGTCAAAGCGTCATTTTGCTGCAAGCGAAGAGAGACTTTCTAAAGTCGCCACACGTACGATAGTTGCGCAAAATTAAAACATTCGTATTATCAATTGTATCAATCTGTACAGTTTTACTGTTACTGTACATTTTTGCAAGCTTAAGCCCTTCCAAGGAAATCTTTTTTTACATTAAATATTTATTAGAATGCTAAATGTAGACTACAAAAAAGCATATATAGAAATGCAGAAAATATATTCTAATTTAAAAAATATCTTTAATGATATTGATATTAATAAAATAATGATATTGAGGACAACTTCTTGAGAATCTCAACGTTATGTAATACATATAATATGCTGCATAATACGCGGACTATTCTGTATACGAAGGAAAAGAAACGCTGAATTAGCAATGAAATAAACTAAAAGAGGATAATCCCGTTTTTATATTTGTGCTGCAGAGAGATAATAATTATCTTTGAGTTTGGTTAACAAATCTTATCGCAATTAGTTATACCAGGTTTCATGAAGGATATATAAGAGCATGCCTTGAATGCAGAGAAATACATATGTATATTGTCAAGCAATTATTTAGAATTCAAGATATATATATGCAGCGCCAAGTATTAATAACGCAAAGAATCAATGGCTTATAGCAAAGAGTATTTTAAAGCAGTAATTGGATCAAATCCGGATGCAAAAGTGGAAAAAAAGGAATGTTCCCTTTGATACGTTTCATTAAACTCTGTTGGTTCTAAAAATATTGCATTGCTCGATACAGTTTGCTGTTCCATTATAACGATACATACTTTTTCTTTCCACGATTTCTATGCTCGACGAGTTTTTAATAAAAAGTAATTGTTCTTTTTTCTAATATATCCTCTCCTCCCCCCCCCCTCTTAAGTGAAATCTTTATTTCAAACTGATATTAACATTAAAACCGATAGATGCAAAGAAAAAAAATGGGGCGGTAATATATACCAATCTCTACGGGATCGGCGCGTATTCTCAGGGCAGAAATCTTTATTGGGTCAGAAAATCGATTACGTCTCCCGGCAGCGGCAGCCGGGTAGTCATTCTAAGCTAAACAAAAAAGTCGCTGATGCGTTGTCGGACTTCTGCTCCTGATATGCAAACGTAAGCTCTGGCCAGAGGTATATATACATATACACATATATCTATGTATGCACGGCGAAAGGGTCTAGCAGATGTAGGATTACAGCTACACCATTGCGAGAGGACCTATAGCGTGTGGTCCCAAAATGGTTCTGTGCAGAGGAGAGTTGCCGGAGCTGGGTTCGAACCGAAAGAGGGAATGGAATGGCAAAGGGGAATGACGAGAGAGGAGAGGAAGAGAAAAAGGAAGAGAGTACGGTTTCACGCGAATGCATCGATAGCACGGTGGCCCAGTTCTCTCTCCCTCCTACCTCCCCCCTCCCTTTCATCGCCGCTGATTCCACTCATTTTCTTGCTCTCCTCGTCTATCCACTACTCTCTCTTGCATACTATCTTTGTCGCTCTGTCTACCGTTGACATCTAGCCGATTATTTCTCTCTCTCTCTCTCTCTCTCTCTCTTTCTCTCTCTTTCTTTCTCTTTTGTCTTCTCACATCGTCCTATACGAATTTATAGACGACCTCATCGTTACACATCCGCGATTCAATAGAGATATCATTTACGATGATATAGAAGTGATTTCGAAAATCTTTGAAATTGCATACAAAGAAAGTTCTAAAACGTCTGCATTACAAGAGATGCAAAGGTTGTTACATATTTGCAGATTAATTGAAGATGCAAACCATCGAGATCTGCTGTTGCTGTTACCGTATTAAACCATAACATTTCGTAATTCTTTGTAAAGATAACCGTACGAATTACGTGTTATGTATCGTGCACACTCGTAATCAAACGTAGGTAACATACGTGCTGTGACATAGTGACCGGAATGCACACACTAGGAACACTTGCGATTAGAGTGGAGGTTCGCAGTCGCCACGAACACAGAATTATATTGATTACAACACTCATCAACAATTAATTTCTCGGGAGCTTTATCTATATATGATGTTAGCACGTATACTCCAATATCCCGTCGAGTCCACAATTGCAAACCGCAATTCTGGGGTCCACTGAATGATTCCAAGCTGACATGTTTCCTAGTAATTGAACTGAGCGTATGCTTATGTTGTATGTATCTTAAATTTGCGAAACACCGGAATACATGGTCATAGAAACAAATATATCTGAACATATCTACATTTCTGGCTAAAAGAAACAAAGAAAAAACAATACTACATGTATAACAAATTGAATAAGTGTTATTTTTTTATTAATTTTCTTTAGATATATAGTCTTTTATGTTTGCTTATTGCGAGTTTGCATTCTCAAACGTTTATTTTTAATTATTAATGTAAACAAAAAATCCTGTGGCATCGCGAATATGAAGCTTGGAACACTTTCAGGTTCGATAAATATATATTTATTCGTACAAGTTCACATTTTCGATGGTTTAACAAACTCACGCGATGCTTGAATTAACAAGCATATAACGAAGACAGTGCACTCAATATTTCAATTAAAATCTATGGCAGTTTGCGGATTTGCGTCACACAACGGTCTTACTATGCGAACGTTTGACGATGTTCGATCCGCACATTGGACCGCAAACCTCGAGGTTACAAATTATTCGCAATCACGCAGAGTGGTTTCCCTATATCCTTCGATGGCATGTTCGTGGAAAATTAATTTGGTTCCGAGCCTTAGTTGCAACGCCGTCCGAAGATTCATCGTGACGCGTTCAAACTTGCATATCAGAATTAATTGAACAACCGCTGTTAATACGGGAAAGTTTAGAGCTTTTGAACATACTCTGTAATAACATCTTATTTCCTAAGTAATTTATGACTTTGAGATAATTGAGATATTAACGCGCGTGTAGGTACTCAAATAACGCAATTTTCAAGAAATCTCATTCACAACGCTTTAATATATAAAATGCATCGAGAGATTATCGAGGCTACCCATTTTGTGCTTATTATCGGCTCTCCGTCATTTGGAAAGAGCCGATATAATTCTTCGCCTTCTCACTTGATATATAAGACTTGATCGAGGCTTAACTTGTGCCCCGGTGTTTGCATGCATACACACAGCAGATATCTCCTATATTTTTTTTCTCTCGCGATATCCATCGCTGACGAATCGCTAACGGTATCCAGTCAGCCGCACGGCAGATCCCGAGGAAAACTGGCATTACCCAGCATCTTAATGGCTGTACCGAGCGAAGTTCTTGGCCACCGAAGAAACGACCCGCTTTACTATAAATTCCAGATAAGCCGAGGTTTATGGACGGTGTGCAGTTAAGACATCACGCCCGTGCGCGCATGAACGTGAGCCAATCTCATCCGCGTTGCGGAAAACAAACAGTCCGCGCAATTATTGTCTTCGTTCGTCAATGATAGATTAGGACTCTAGCGACTCAATGCTGCATGTGAGAAATGTTTCAATTTTTGCAGTATAATTAAATCAAAAGACGTCACTGAACGAAAAGGCAATTAGTATTATAAGAAACTTACTTATATATTTATATAATTAAAATTAATTATAATTAAGACTTAATTATAATTGAGACTAGTTGCAAGTTAATTAATTGAATATTTTAATGAAAAGGGAATATATATATCATGTTATATATAGTTATACATAGTTTTTCTATATCTAGATGTAGGTCATCTATTATGTCTTTTTTATTAGGAACGGAAAACCCGCGAATCAGAGATAAAGAACCAAAATCGAAAAGCGGAATTTATAGCTCGATCGATATTTAGATGCTTAAATAGTAGTCGAAGAAGGATCGCAAATGAGAATTAATTTCGTCGCCGGTACCTTTTCGTCAGCAACGTTGCAACTTTAATCGAGAGATTTATTTTTGCCGGTGTCGGTCGTAGTGAGATTAGTTAATCAACGCTGAAGATTGGCTGTTTCCGTCGCAAGAAGTGCGTCAGGCATCCTTCAAGTTTTAGTGGCCGACGGTGTCTCCGGGCTACGTTCGCCTCCCTTAAACTTGAATTTTTCATCTAATTCCGACGGGAGGTCGAGCGAACGACTACGCGTCAATTTTCGCGCGGATTAAATATTAGAGAGGTGAAGCGTCTTTTCCCTACTTCGCAAGAGTCGTGGATGAAAGAAGACTGGAGGGATCCGACACGGGAGACGAATGGTCGGGAAAGGATACGCCGTGTGTTAGGAACGATATTCGATGCGAGATGACGTTTAGAGAGTTAAGGTAGTTTTCCTGACTACGCGGAGGAAAAGTATGCCGATGATTTAATGGCAACATAAATATTGCACCTTTTTGAAAGTTTCGACTATTGCAGTTTCGAACGTTGTAATTTTTAAAGATAAACAACGATCACTCGGTCACTGTTATATACGAAATCGAGGAATATTGTTTATCAGTAATCTGTTTGTGCTGAGCGGTGTTGCACGTTACGGAGAATGATCCAAACAATTTTTTTTTAATATTACTATTACTTCATATACAAAAAATTGTTATGTAGTTGCTTTACATATATGACGAATGGAAATTTATTAAAATGCACACGGCTGAGAAACGTATTATAAATTGAATAAATTGATTTAATCAACCGTAACAGTATTTACACGTGAAACCGTGTATTTGATGCGAATTCGTTTAGTTAAGTGTTACTTGTGACATTTCATATTTCTATCGACAGCTAATTACAAACATCAATGCTTGGGTGAACGTATGTTACATGTTATAAATTACGCGGATCCATTTATCGCCCCAATACCATATAACGCTGGATATAACGCCGACAAAATGAGTATAATGCTTTTCAAAAGAATCTAAGCTCTAACACGTATAAACAATTAAAAATACATTTTTTAAAGGTTCTGACCTCTAATTTAATAACGTAGCACAAAAATTGTAGTTGGATGTTTAGTTAAATGGTGCGTAAACTATAACGTCTATTAGGCTTTATTCGTTTATTGTTGAAATGCCAACAAGTTACGAGATGTTGACAAGTTATACTGTGTACACTCCTCTGAGTGCCGTTGAGCAATGAGACGTATGGAAGAGTATGCAGGCGGATCGTTCATCGCGTATCTCCTAGGAGAATTGGTTTTTCCGGGCGGAAGTGAACGCCAATAAACGAAGCACGGCACTCAGTCACTCAGTCGCTTAGCGAAGTTGACCGAGATTCGGCTGGCAAAGCACAATAACTCGCCACATCAGTCCCGGGATTTTGCAGAGCGCGCGCTGCAAGAGCAACGCGTGCACACACATCTATACGGCATTGTTGCACTAGCTCTGCGAAACGTTTTCACGCTCCGATGAATCCCGCAGTCCGATTGAATCGAGATGTTCCCGTGGCCGTGTTCGTCCCCCGGTTTGCGAATTTCCAATAAAAGGTCCGCGCAAGACAGATCCGAACTAGATCGTCGGAAGTTGAGACAACGAGATTATTCAAAATCTCACGTTTAACGCAGGCATGTAATGTGTAATTGCAAGAAAAATTATCCACCTGTTAATGTGTTGCTCAATTAAATTCAACGATTCTCGATTTTAAGATATAAAGAGCTTCTCCTTGCGAGAAATCGTCAATTTGCTTGAAGCGAAACTTGTGGTATACCTAAAAAGAAGTATACCTGTACATGATTAATGCGCGAAAATACTCGTAGCAGAAGATTTGAAATCTGAATAATTGAAAATTGTGTATATCCCATATACTTTCAGAATTGGACATTTGCATAAATTCGAGCGGAATTATTATTGCAATATACGCTGAGCTTTTTAATCATTTATCGTACATCCGCACCGTAATGCTTTCTATAATGCTTTCTGTTGCTTTACAATGTAAGCGTAAATATTCAGACTGTATTTAATATTTTGCAATACTCGACGGAGCTTATGATTTATGAATAACGTTCGTCGTCAACATATTCGCTCTTTCTGATCTTTTACTAAAACGAAAATTTATAATTATCAAGATTTTAATTAAAATTTGTAAAGTATATTTATGCTATACATAGTTCAATTGTGTTACATATGTATATAACTTTCATATATCCTATTTGTTTATATCACATGTATAAAATGTATTCCATTTTTTCAATTTCCTTTGTGAAATTTTTCACTTAAATATCACTGCCAATCAGCAGTCAAATTTTACCAAAAATAATTGGTCCATTCATTATTGGTGTACAATAAATTGTATTGTGTTCTTTGCCCTTTTTACATTATTCTGCATTTTAATCCGGCTTTTTGAGCTACAACATGAAACTGCTTTCGGTTGTAGGTTTTTCGAAATTTTACGCGATACGCACAAGATACGTTTATTGAAACGGATCGTAACAAAATGAACGAACGATTGCGCGATAACCCTGTGTCTCGCCGTTTTAACGACACTTTTCTTTAAAAAAAGTTTACGCGTTTACGGATTCATCACTCGACGCGCGCAAAGAACAAACGTGCCGCGCATCGATTACAAGCCGGAATTTGGATTTCTTCCGCCGAAACGGGTGACGATCGCGCGCGGAAATGTGACTCTCGAAAGGGTCAAACAATAAATTACTGCCGGGCGTACCCGGCAGTAAACGGCGCTATTAACTTTCCCGTCGAAACGACAAATCCGTTTAACGCGCGGCTACGCCGACTGCATCGGTAATAAGTTTCATTCGCGTCCAGCCGAACGCCCCGCGGCACTCGAGGAGACTATTAGTCCTGCGTTTGTTTTACGAATGCAGATACGCAAGTATTATGAGGTGCAGGCTGCGCTGCGGGTGAGGAGAGGAAAATACGGTAAATCCGGCCGGGATTTTCCGAACTGACGTATTCTAGTCGTTACAGAACGATGGCGCGCGCGTGTGTGTGTGCGTGAAAGTGATACGTGTCTCGTAAAAGCATGCACATACGCATATGTATATCGTACATACATATTGTTTATGGGCGACGAATGAATTTCTACTTTAACTCGAATAAAAACACGTCGAAAAAACTTTACGATCGCAAAACATTATAACGAGAACGTGCATCGGAATATAATCAATTTCCCATGTCATAAGTATAGTATTATCATAACCGAACCGTAACGTATGTAGATTCAAGGACTGACTCGCAATAGCATTATTAGTTATAAAAATCGACCGTTGATCGTATATTGTTAAAATGTTTCGTGTATTATCGAAAACGCATACAACATTTGACGGATGACATTCGCTATTCAAGGCGCGCGCGATCGCTTTACGTGATCGCGGGGAACTACAGTGGATTAAACGAGAAACACGAGAGAAGCCGACGAATAAGCTGATATAAAGTACGAAAATATATTTTCCAATGGAAAAGTGGTCGATTCGCGCCGTAGTAAGAGAAAAAGATGCGAGAGTGGCTGAAAAGCTGGATCGATCAGCTGATACCCCAGGGTAAGCTAAAGTTTCGTTTACCAACCTCCTCGCCAATACACTGCAAATGGCATAGCCCTATGGTACGCATATGTGTGTATGTACATATATATGATACATATATGTAATATATATATAATATACACTATATATAATATACATATACACACACACATACATATATATATATATATATATATATATATATGTATATAGGAACGGCATTTGTAAGTGTATATTATATGTATATGCACTTATATTCCTGTACGCCGCGGGAAGCAATATAACTTTCTCACCAATTAATTTCATAACAACAAACGTGCACGATTAATTCGAAGTTAAATGCGCGCCGGCGCAAATTCGGATGGTAATGAGGTCACGGGGTTGCTATGAGTTAGTAGCAGTTACACGCTCACCTCTCAGATCCATATGGTGCTTTCTCGTCGCTCCGTACTTCTTTTATTCTGCTCTCCTGGATCTTCGAGTTCTGTACCTTTCGCCTTCTCCCTCTTTCTTCCGCCTTTCCGTTCTTTCTCGGAATAATCTGATTTCAGTCATTGTTAGAAGCTTTTACTTCGGCGTGTTCTCAGATCCGTTCCGGCTTGTTTAGCAACTCACGCAACCCATCTTCAGATTGGGTAAGCTTCCACTCTGCCGGTTTCATTAATCAATATGTAAATTCTTTCCCGTTTAATACTTCCCCGCAGACGGAAAGAACCGGAAACTTACATTCTGCCGTGTAAGTGTTGCGTAATGCGCCAACAGAATTTGCATGCCGCAAGTTTGCCGAGTGCTTTGTTTCACAAATTTATACCGCTGTATCCAGAATCTTGCGTCTAAATCGCGCCAACTTGAAGGATGTTTATGGAGAACGTGGAAATATCCGATTGGCAGTTTGATTTCGATATGAAAACTATACGTGTAACTATAATGAGAGCGTATGTCTGAGAATTTCCACCGGTGCGCTAATAAAAGTTTCAAGGAGATTCTACCGCAGTGGACAGTGGGCGATGGTTCCTCGCTTAGAAGCAGCCCTGTGGATGGCATCCTTTCCGGCTACAACTTTCGTGAAGCCCAACCTGAATTATTTGCATGGTACACCTCAAAGCCTTGACCAAGCAGTGCTTGCCGTTACCGTTACTACAACAGAGAAAAATAGAAGAGGAAAAAAAGAAGAAGGGCACAAAATTGGATACCAAGATAGAGAGACGAGGCCAGATAGGAAACTTTATTCTCCGCTGATGGTATTAGCCGGAAAACGTTGGGAATCAAATAATCGTGTTCTTTGCTGTCTTCTTCCTGTCTTAACAGCGAGGCAAAATAGTTCAGTCTAAAGCACTGCTGTAATTTTGTAATATCCCAGTCACCTATGTACA
Organism: Temnothorax longispinosus; assembly: GCF_030848805.1. Classification (NCBI taxonomy): domain Eukaryota; kingdom Metazoa; phylum Arthropoda; class Insecta; order Hymenoptera; family Formicidae; genus Temnothorax; species Temnothorax longispinosus. The sequence continues at coordinate 2,188,541 of NC_092363.1, read as the reverse complement.
AAAATATTTTATCAATGTGTGCGCACTTAGTACATTTTGTACATTTTCTTTTGAGAGACGACAAATTAAAATGTCGTTCCTGAGATACATAAAACTGCGGCGTGTAATACGGTTTCCGTAGTACAACGATGCAGCATTTATTTACCCGCGCCACTTTCGTTTAATTAACATATCCTCAAAATAGACGCATTGTTTGCCGTGATGTATTTGTACACATTCGCCCTCGCGTGTAGGTATTCACACACACGTCGCCGATCGCCGTAACCCGGCTCTCCGTCTGCTCGAAATAGCAATGCACCTTCGCCGTGTTTTCTCTGTCTGGCTCCGATTACGAATCCGGGGAGAAAATGAAAGGCGCACGGCGGGGCGCTTCCCGTACGAGAAGCCGACCGCCGACAGTTCCAAAGCGTTTTCTACGTTTCCCCGACTGCAGACTGTGTTCCCAACGACATCGCCCTATCGCCCGCTCGGATTTTCCAATGGGAGTGTTTTCGGAGCGTCACAAATTTGCCTACCACCCCACCTGCCATCTTCTTTTTCCGGCGGGATCGGCGGGATGTAAACGACAGCGTCGCGGAACGAGGTACGGTCTGGTGTAGGGAAGGTCGGTGGTAAAAATCGGCGAGGAAAACTTGCGTTTTCAGGAAATTTCCCCGTAGCCCCATGTGCAAATATTTATCGGGAGTATCGGGACCTGCGCGAGTTGCCGTATGCACATGTACGATCGCGTTGCAGCATTCGTATATACGCACTCTTCGCATACACAGGCGCAATCGTCCTACGCGCGGAAGCCGCAGTATGCATCGGGGAGCTGTGTGAATACATGCATAAAAATGTCTGCTTTCGCGTGCCTGCACCCTCGGTATCCTCCCTCCGGGTTCCTTGCTTCGACCCCTTTCGTGCCCCTCTACCGCGATTCTCGTGCCTGTACGCCGACTGCGCCGCGACGAGGACGTCGTCGACGTCATCGTCGCGCGTATGTACGGTGCGAAAATGTCTTTGGATCTGGAACGTGCCAGTTGAATGTTAACCTTTCCGGCACGTCGCGGAATGATTACGCTCATGACCTACATCGGCGGGTTGGCGGTGCAATCATGTATCGGCGCCGCCACCGTTCCACCCTAGTCGAAAGACAGTCGATGCGGATGCTCGCTAAAAGAACTACGAACTTTGTTTTCGGATACCGATTCGTGTGACTTCTCACCGTGGAATTGTTTGTCGGTGCCAAGCACGAGAAGTCGCAACATAACTTTGGATTATCGCATTTATTCGACCTGAATTTCCTGACTGTTTTATTTTTCGTTTCTCCTGTACAAATGTCCTGTGAAAATTCATTGCATGACGAATCTCATTATAATCTATTACGATTAATAATCTATTATTAATATTATATCTAATAAAACTTGAACTTTACATTTATAACCGTGGAATATTTTTTAATTAACTACCACTGTATCTGTCATGCATTACACGGAATTATGTATTATGCATATTTCTTTTATTTTTGTAATTAATTTATTTTTATCCTCTCCCCAGCAACAAGTTTCTTTAAAGCGTTTCTTATTAGCGAACGATTTTATTGCGTGACTTTTGTGATCGTGAGTCATCGCAATTCGCACGGCCGCTTGCACTCTGTGGTGCAAAGTGATTTCTTATCGTGAAATGAGTATGCAGAAATGTAATTTTTCGGCGCAAATTATGGCGTATAGGTAATGAGTACTCTGAGTAAAAACAATTCCTGATGTTATGTACGAAGTTGCATTAACTTTTAATCGCCGAAGCTATTTTCTAAACGCAAACGGATAATATTTTTTTCTTTAGAACATTGTTGAGTTACGTTATATCATACTAATATAAAATTTACACAAAATTTTACTACAAAAATTAGTCTCTTGTACAAAAAAGATTAGAGAATTTTATATATGTATATATAAAGAAAATAATTTAAAATAATTTATATATATAAATTTTGTATATATTTATAATATGCATAATATATTATAAATTATATTATATTAATAAATTATAAATTATATTAATATATATATATATATGTGTGTGTGTGTGTGTGTGTGTGTGTGTGTGTGTGTGTGTGTGTGTGTGTGTGTGTGTGTGTATATATTATATATATTTCTTAAAAAATAATTGTAAATTTGCGTTGTTCAAATGAGTTAATTCAATATATTGTAGTTACTGTTTACAAAGAACGTGAAAAAGGATTAACGTTACAGACTTCTAAGGATCTAACTTCTACAATTACCCAGTACCGTCAAGTTCAATCGAATGCAACGAGCCACTACAATGTAATTTTCCAGCGACTGCTCTGCCGTGATTTGTTAACCCGCTTATATAATGATTACGCCGCATTCCGCATTAACGAGTCACGCTGACGCACGTGTTACACATATCGAACCAGAGATACCAAAAATATATTTTTTTCCGCGACATGTTGGAAACGTTGAATCTTCCTGGCTGTTCTACCTCATGCAATTATTTTTCATACAAGTGTTACATACAGATATGTCGCGATCGTTCTCTGCTCTATATCGTACATATATTCAGAAATAAAACCATTGGTTATTTTAAAATCCGTATAACGACAAAGTTTATTATGCCAGAAAAATTAAAAACAAATTAGCTTTAACGTAAATAAAACAAAATTTTAGATTTCTAGAAGCTAAATTTCAGGAATACATTATTTGAACATCAATACCGAATATTAATGAAATATAAAAAGGAATCACACGTACAACCAAGTTTCTTTAAAGAAAGATTTACACCCCATACAGTTGCACACATTTTCTTTAAGGAGTTTCCACAGTATTAAGCATAATGTATGCTAAAGTGTATATAGGTAAATCGTAAATTTGACCTATAATTTTTTATCTTTTCCTAGCTTCTCGCTTGTGTTGATCACGCAGCTTCGCGATCATTTCCGAATCAGTTCCGAACCTCGTGCAGAGCATCAGTCGACTGAACGCACCGCGAAAGCGATATCAGCGAAACCACAAAAGCCAATCGTATCGTCGGTAACAGCAGTGCTGGCGAACTTTTGAAATGACACATGCACTCGTATTCGAGACACGTGACTCACATGTACGGGACAAGCCAACTATTGAGAAACGATCCACGCGCTTAACGTATTGACCCACTTCCCGATATGAATCTTGCTGCGCTCCGGCGGCGCGGCGGCGACGACCGAAAGTCGTCGCTCGGTCACGTTGGTTTGCCTAGCGACGAGCAAACTCGCGCAATAAAGCAGAGAGAATCGTTCTCCGATACATCAATGACGATGATGCATTGTACGTTAGAGTGTTTCTCGGTTAGAACGAGATGAGCCGTGAACTACTTCCGAGTTTTACGTCGTTGAAATTGCGCGCCATTGAACGTCAATCTTCAATCTTCTTTAATTGTCACGCTTCGTGCTTCAAATTTGCAATGTTGCGAAAAATGTAGTTAAATTACACGGAAACTCGCTTATCTTGCCGTATGACAGTTTCCGTTTCTCGACAAAATTTTAAAATTGATGTCATACATGTGCGTCTATATTGTACTTTACAGTTGCATTTATATTGTTCATTTATTTTTAGATATTACAAAAAGTAACAGATGGTTATAATGGGACATAGTATTTCCACTTGTAACTTTATACGTGATAAGAGCGCAAGAGATTTTGTTAACAACCATAATTGCAGTTACGAATAAATATAAAGCAAGACTCTTGCCACAGGTGTCCCACATGTGGCTTAACATTTAATACTCCGAGCCCTTCAATTAGCGGCGCACCCAGCGGAGAGTTAATATTAAGCGCGTAACTATATTCTTCCTAAAGCCCAGAAAGCTGCCCTGTTTGAATACTTGGCCTGTTAAGACGTAGCAAGTTAATGCGCAGAAATTAATTAAGTGCTCTAATGTTTGGTAAACCAGCCGTTCAGGAAAGATATGGTTATTCGCAATGATGTTTGGGAGCCTGGGTGACACGAGCACTCCATCAATGTCAGCTCCTAAGAAAATAGGGATTTATATTCATGAACTGTTTGCTTCCGTTATTTCCATGATGCAAGTATATCAATGCGAGTATCACATGAAGACTTACAAATGTATAACTCGCGTTTTAGCATGAATAAATTATCTTGATTATTGTAACTTACCTACTCCCGTCGTCATTCGACAAAATTTCTTTCGAATAAAGAATATAACTTTGAATAACTACATATTTTTTTGTAGCGCTCATGAAACACAGCTTTTATGTAAAAAATCTACCCTTTTTATCATCATGAAATAAGTTTGTATAAAATTTTCTAAAGAATCTCTCTCGAGAAAATAATTAGATGTTATTCTATGCCATGAGAATAATTTACAACACAATAATATTGTCTTAATTTACTTAGTCATATAATTAATAAGGAAATACTCGGCATAAATTTTAACTGTTAATAAATTAATAACACTGACATTTAAGTAACCTAGAATCGTGGTAAGAATTCAAGAGATTTTAAAGCAAAAGTACGTAACACGAATCCTACATGTTCAATTAGCCGAAAGTTTCGGATTATTTGGCAACGACGCTTCGCAAATTAGTATTGTTATTCGAGTTGCATGGAGCTTTGGCTCCGTTGCAATAGAATGCATTTGCTTTGCCTCGCTTTGCTCTGCCGGCCCTACTTTCCGTGAAACGAGGGGTTTCAACGGGATTAAAGCGCATCGAGGAATCATATCTGTGTAGCGGGCTAGATGTAGTCCTATTGTATAGTATCACATTGAGTATACAGCATTGTGACTTGGTTCAAACCGTTTGTTTTGGCCCACAAGTCGCTGGAACCGTGGTGATAAACGTGTGCCTATATAAGTCAATTCGAAGTTTCGGCTTGCTAACTAACAAGGAAGTGCGCGATATACTTCCATTTGTTGTAAACTTGAGGACGAAATTACGATAAACAAGTGCCACATTGAATTTGAAATTAATTGTTCCAAAATCTATCGCATTTTTATTTAAATGGGAGTCTCGTTTAAACTTTTAATTTTCTTTTTGCATGCATGTGCAGAATAATTCATAACACAGTGCTTATAAGCTGGGGCACATGTATCAGTATGAATGTATTTGTTGGATTTTAGTGCTAGAGCATCGAAAAATTTTAAAGGGACAGTGAGATATTTTCTAAAATGAGTCCAGATTTTCCAGTGAAATTAGCGTATAAGTAATTTTTCAACAATTCCAATATAAAAATTTGTTTTCTCAAGCTTTTCCTTCTTTCAATATACGAAACACGGAGTATTTTATCATTATCTGTCCTTTATACATCACATTTCTTATCTAGTATGTCATTATTTAATATGAAATGCAACTGTAATGGCGAAATCGATGTTTTTCATATAAAGAATTTATTTCAATATTTGAAGGAAACTACAAAATCTGTAATTTAAATCTCGTTCAATCTTTTTTAATTGCGCGTACTGCTTTTAATAATACTTTAAACGAGAATATTGGAAATCGTTTTAAACGATGTTGCGTACCCTTCGGTTTTTATCCATACTTTGCAAGGGAAGCAATCACGATGCGGCACGTTTCGAGGCCGCCGGCTTGTTCCCCACCCCACTGTTTAGTTCTTCATCTTTTTCCTCGGCTACACCACTTCACCTCTAAACTCCTGACACAGTCAAGATGCAATCGATAACCCTTGATATTTTATTCGCAAACATTTTAATTTCCTGAGCTTCTGAGCCGTGTGCCTTGGATGCCCCGCTTTTAAAATGCGTAAATATGAGAAACCAACGGAAAAAGAAAATTTAGAAATCGTCTATTGAGATTCGTTCGTGGAAATTTATTCCACCCTACAGAGAAAATTTCCACGGCAGCTGGCAATCAAATATCACGTCGCGAAGAATGTTTCCTCGTACGGAATTTATAGAAAGAGAAGTCGCATCTTTGACTTCTCTTCTATATTGATAATAAACGTTCGGCACGATGGATGTCACCCTCCCCTCCCTCATTTTTACAGCACGGCGTGATCTTTTTCTTCTTTTTTTCTCCTTTCTTTTTTAATGTTACTTTAGCCCGTTCGCGCGGCGACCGGCGAATGATTGTTTCACTAAAAGACTAATATAAAGGAAACGCCATTTTCACAGAATCAATGCGTGTCACCTGTCATCGCGTGCGGGCAGTCACGCGGAGACTTGCGCGGAATGGCTGCCACTCAAGCAAAGCGATTTATTACTTCGTCGGTGGCTGGTGTCGCATCGGGTCCTCATTTTCCGTCAGGCGTTTCGCCTGCCTGCAGCGACGGCCAAGTTCCATACGCTTTACCATACTATCCATAGCTGGGTAACACATGCACGCGCACGCGTTCTGTGCAATTTTCATTATAAACGGAAACGAAGTGAAATGGATCGTCTGGCGACACGGTATTTATTGCGGAGTGGCTGCCTTTGAGCGGGAGCACGCGCTCGGTTGCGAGAAAAAGGAATGCGGGGTTCCGGTTGGTTTGTACAAACAAAGGAAACGCCGGTCGCAAAGCGATATGTTCGCTATATCACATATATGTCGTATTCTTCGATGGCCGGCATATTGAGCTACCTTCTTTGTATATGGTGGTTCTATCGAAAAATTCAAATTTTCTTTGCGACGTGACACGTAAGACAAGGCATTGCGAGAAATAGAAAAATGACTCCCGTTTACGTCAAATTCGATTGCGCTGACAAGTTGAAGGAAAAAGTCATCGAGAGAGATTATTCGAAAATTATCTCATAATTCGCGAAATGGATTTGCTCTCCGGCGATGCATTAAATGACCACATTATTATAAAGATCTCGTGGAGCATTAAATACGCGACTATGTAGTATATCGCGACTCTAAGTTTCACAGAGGACACATAAGCTATGCTTCATGCAGGGCAAAGCGTAAATATTTAAATAGATGTAATATCCCGGAGTAGACATGAAGGATATGCAGCGAAACGAGTTTTGATACTAAAGTGACTAAAATACGGCCACTATATATGTCGTTTCCGTGCACCGAGTAAGGTTTTACATTTAGCCATATATGAGTGTATCAAAGTATATGGAGAAGTCACGGGCTCCACATTCGCGAATTAATATTTTCTGATGGAACTGTTGCCTACTACCCCGTCCACAAATCCGTTCTATACGTTAAGAACGCAATTTTCTCTCATTAAAATTAATATTCCATAAAACGTAATATTTTCTTTCACATTAACGTCCGATATTACATATTTGCGGATATGACGGTAATACTATTGCTGTATGATTCATTAAAATATAACGGTAATATGGCCATAATTACAATCCAATATATAAGACAAACCGAAAGAAGTTTTTACAAGGATAACTGATCTCTATTATACGGCTGATACATGCTTCGGCATATATAAATTCTTGTACAATTCTGCGGGTATAACGATACACGCAAGCCAGAACATCCAATTACTTGCAATAAGAAAAAAACACTCGCAGTGCCCCGTTACAGCGGGCGTTGCTAATACCAGCATTATCAATTGTTACTCGACGAAGAATTGAATGGGAACTTAATCTAAATCGTTTTTATTGAATCATTGGCACGGAGTGCGCAAACGGTCCATTAAATATAGACCGTTGTCTATGTGACAGCGTGTAATTATACGTTGCTCGACATCCGAATAGGAGACGATAAAACTCTTTATTTCGAAGTACGAAGAAACATTGAGACGCCAGGAAGCGGGGCGAAATTTAGTGCGCGTTTAATGCGGCCGTGCGGGTTAAAATTAAAAAAATCTTTTACATTGTTAATGGAACCTTAATATCAATTTATGAGGAGCGAACTAGGATGGCATAATCTCTAGTTATACTACCGCACACGGTCTACCTAAGGGGCTTACAGTTGCCTCACTTTATTACTGCAGATATATGCGTGTACACGATCAGGCTATTGTTAGCGCTGTTATAGGCAGGCCGAACAGTTTCCGTAAGCATGTGCTAACTACACTTCATCCATTTTACCTAACCGAACGCGATACCACGGAAAACCCCTGATATTTATTCCTGCCATCGCCCGGTTTTAACGGTGTTACGGTTCGCTGCAAGACGCTAAAGCTTTTTAATGCTTCTTAATGGCGGTTCTGTTCTCGCGCTTGTTGTGCGACTACTCGGTAATGTTAGCATTGAATTCTGATGGTGAAATGGAATCGAACCGGTAATGATACAAAAGCTGCTTATTCATCGGCGCGAAGCGCGTCGGGTTATATTTCTTATTTCGCGACGCGAGGAAGGACGAGCGTAATATGTCGTCGCCGCGTGTATAGGATAATATTTTAAAAACACCTCTTTTGTGCCTCTTTGTGCCGCATTTATCGCGAATGGAAAAGCGTTCTATCGGGCGCGCACATCGGGCGTTTCATGCCCGATGATAATACCCGGCTAATTCGAAAGCATCGATCGCCTTTTAATATCGCGAATGGTCACGCGAAGATACTAATATGAGCATAATCCCGGCTGCTGTGTGACGGCAGCTTCGCACGAAATTAAAAATAAACCGCATCGTGTTTTTCGTGCGGCGACACCCTCTCATAATATAAAGCCCGGCGCAACGACACGACACGTATTCAAGTTTTAACAGAAGGTACAATTGCGAACAATGGAATTACATATCTCGCCCCTGGTTAGTACTACATTGCACGTGCGGGACACATACATTTACATTGTTAATAGATACGCTATATGGCGAAACGCGGTATATACGCGGTAATTTCTCCCCCTAAATTTGCGATTCTATTTTAGCTATTCTTTCGCATGCCCGACTTGTTAAATATAGGCCACGTTTCGATTCGCGATGATACAGATAGGAAAGTAATAATGGAAGTAATAATCTGAAGAAAGCAATTTGTCTAAAAGCTTTTATTCTGAAAGCTATAATTAATCGATTACTGATGCGTATATATTAGCATTATTATTGATATCTCATTAATACATTATAAAATAGAGCAAACATCCCTAAGGGCGTAATATATAATTCGATAAAAATTTACATATACCTATATCATTCACGGTATATGTTTGCTCTACATTTTATGGATTTTTAAAATAACAATTTGGAGCAAAATAATTCGCTTGTGTGTATAAGTTTTCTTTAAATAAGATATAATTAAAACTTTGCTGAATAATTTATGCTGATACTATTATTGCGAAATGTAGTCTTGAAACCACGCTTTTAGATATTGAACAATTTAGATATTGAACCATTTATATTTCACAGATGAAAGACTTAGCGAAGACCTTTATATTGAAACTGGCATCTGTGCATACGACGTAAAACCCGAATTTTATTCGTACTCTGGCGGAGGTTCAGTCATATACATACATATGCTGAATAAACTACACGTGTATCTTTATATATATTATATATGTATAGAAATAGCATATATACATACATGTACATATAGGTACACAACATCTACATAAGTTTTCTTCAAAGAAAGCACTGCTCGAGATCTTGTATTAGAATTTTTCCGTACGCGTGTTTTACATGTATATAAGTAATATTACAGCATATTATCAGCAAAACGGTTACGTCAATTTAACAAACTGAACGAATGAGACAAGAATCATTAGTACCTCTCTACCGATTTCTGTTTTCTCTGTTTTGCTACCTTATCAATCATGCAAGAAAGGATGAAACGTGCACAAAAAAGAGAGCAACAGAATTCACTTTTACGTACTCGCAATAATTATCAATCCGCCGTAAGCGTAACGTAAAACATTCGAGCGCAATACGGGATATTCTTATTTGAACTAATTCCAATTACACAGCACGCTCTGCTCACTCGCTACTTTCTCATGTTCACCTAGAGTAAATGGCGAAAAGAGAACTCGGAGAAACGGTCTGAAATTGCTGGAGGGTTGGCGTGTAGATAAAAATGTCACACTTGTATCTCTGGGGAGTAAGTGAACCCGCGAATAACCGAGTGAGATGTAGATAGAAGGTACGTACGTAGGAATAGCAGGGAACGCCGCGTGTTGCTCAAGAAAACTGTACACGTTCTTTGCGTCAGCATTCATATCAGTGTTAGCTTTTATCCTTCATCCATCTCGGAGCATGGTCTTTCATGACCTTTTGATCCAGCTGTTATTTGCAAAAATGCTAACGAGTTACTTCGTCTTGGTTGCAGCCTCTCTGTTATCAGACCGTATATTCTTTCTTTTCTTCCAGTTATAATCAGACTCGCCTGACATTTTATTCCTTTTGACTGGAGAAATTTAGTAGAACGGCTTACTTGTTTCCAACAAATTATATAAATTGATGTCTTATGAGTGGACTAATTGTTATCTGTCATAGATTTTCAGAATTATTATTTATCTCATTAGGAGTCATAAAAAATTCCGTAACAAGAAATATCCGTAACAAGAAATATTTAAGAACTCTTTTTAATGACATAATAAATAAATCACGAGATATTTCCTTGCTAGAAATTTCGCTTGCTTCCATCAATAATTGCACTCGTTTAACGACGTCTCGTTAGCGGTAGACATATTCTTTCCTATCGTTTTATTCTTTTACGTTTCAACCATTAAAATTCCTGTCCATCGTATAAAGCACGTCCTTCCTTAAAAGATGCGATTTATATGATCGAATAATTTTATGCATTGTTTACATTATAATTATAATTGTTATGTGTAATGTGTAATATAATACCTTTATTAAAATCTAAAGTGTATATTCGCAATAGATGAGTTTTAACTAGCAAAGTTAGAATCCACATAGTGCTCGAAGTAGAACTAATTTCAAAATCGAAGTTTAGCAGTTCGCGAAAGAATTCATTAAAATAAACTATCTCAGGATATTAATTTGTAACGTTATTGCAGTTCGCATAGCAACTTTGATATGTCTAACTTGAAGCGTGTATTAATTAAGCACATTATGCATATCTAATAATCTCTATGAGAATATGTAATATTCTGATATAAAGAACAATTTTTAAAATAAGAGCAATTTTGTATACTATATTATTCTAATTATATGTAATATATTTTCTAGTCAAACGTAATATACAGCGATAATATATAATATTTTGTATATTTGTCGAGCATAATTACGATTCAACGATAACTTGCGCGAAAGAAAGAGACAGGTAGGAAGAAAGTCGTGCGAAAGAAAACACAGGCGAAAAGTGTACGCGAAAGAAACAGGTACGAAGCTAACGTAGGAGCTTTCATGTCGAACGTTTCCACGCTCGCTTGGCTTTCGAAGAAGCCGAATCGCGTGTCAGAAACGTACCCCTCGCCTCGCCACCACTTTTCACCTACGTAATCCCGTGTACGGTTATACCACCCACGAGTATGCCTCCTATCAGGTATGTTACTGTTCGTGAAAGGTATAATTATCGATACCCGAGAAACTAGATACCATCGTACACGTTAGTCTTAAAGAGCTTTTCAATTTTTACTTGCGTAAAATATAGAGCACGATAATAATACTAGCTTGACGTAAATGCTAAAATTATAGAGAATATCTCTTAATGCTTTCATATATATTAAAATATGTTACGATACGTATATAGCCCTCCTTAAATATAATATTTTAGTATTTCCCTCGTTTTAGAATAATATTATTTAAATCTTGTGAAATATTGAAACGATTTTAGATTAACCTTTATTGTGCACACCGCTTCAAAATTACGTATTGTGCACAGGGAGTTTATTAGACCCCAGTCACTTAATTGTTTATTACAGACGTACAATTCGTTATTTTGACTCAAACAAAATTGCTGGTTATTGTTCAAAGCTTCCAAATTAGGTCTAATAGGTTTCATTAATATCTTGCAACATAATAAAAGAATTATAAATGATATGTTAACTAAAGAAGCCAAAAAATGGACCTTTTTCACTAAATAATGCATAAAAAATTCAATTTTTAATATTTGTATGTATTGTACGTATTAGAAAAACGCGTTTGAAAAAACGCTGGGGTCTATTTGACCCCTGTGTGCACAACAAAGGTTAATTCAATTTTTAAAATTATTTTAAAATTGTATAGCACATCAGCTCGTATAAAAGTATCGAAATAATTTAATAGTTTTAAAATATTAATTTTTTTTAATGCAACGTAATGCTATAAGTACACGTACTGATATTGTATATAAATATCTATAAATCATAATTTTTCAAATACATTGATAATAAAACATCGTTTTTCATAACTGTTCGTTTTTCACACTGTTCCAAATTTTAGCCCAATAAACACGCAAAGTGCAACGATTGGTTAGCTATTTCATACAGATGTTCTCTAGAGACCTTAAACTAATTAACTACCGCTCGAATAGGCCATTTATAGCAGGCGCAATAATATTGCAGCCAGTCTGAATTTCGTATCGAATGCGCTGCCTATTACCAAGTACGATCACGTCCCAATATCTCCTTCGCTGTCGTAACACGTGTGATTAATTACACGGAGTGGTGTAACATCTCGCATAACATAGCGACTTTGTGTGACGACTTATTTGTTACGTTGAAAGTAACAATCTATTGCTTCTTTTTAATATAACAGTTTTAATATATCAGTTTAATATAACAGTTTAATGTACATCTGAGTAACAGTTCAATAATATATTTTCATATGCACAGTTTCTGATTTGGAAGCAAATGGCTAATGACTATTAAGCCGTAAGCACTTTGTTTTATACATAATTGATATTTAAATCCGATACGGATTTCATCCATATTATAAAAGTTCGACTAAACTCGTTTCGCGCGCGCAAACTCATATAGCGTTTTTCTTTGGCAGAACTGGTGCGCACTCAGTGCACATTAAAGCCGTTGTACACAAATCAACGTAATGTGTATGTTTAATATAAACGGGTTAAATCATGAAATCCTCAATATTCTTTATTGCACTATTTGGTAAAATATGTACTGGGTATTTTATCAGTCGAAATATTTGCATTTTACTTTAAATATTAGAGATTAAATTAGTGTACAACGGCCTTAATGTGCACTGAGTGCGCACCAGTTCTGCCAATGAAAAACGCTAATAATCTCATTACGGAGATAACGGAAAATTTTTCCGCGTTTATTCCTTTCATCGCGATATGAATTATTTTACTAGCACCGTATTACTCACGACCTTGATATCATTATGCAGGCTCATTTTCTCGTCGGATTAATTACGTGCGTTCGGTGGGCGAGCCAGTTTATATGCAGAAACGGATCCGTTGGAAATCAATCGCAAGTTCGCGCATACCTGCGGTCACTTGGTTCAATTACAGAGAATTCCGTGTGCAAATGGCTCTTATATCAGATTATATCGAATCAGACAAGCTTAGCAATTATTTTAGCGCAATTTATATTTTGACTACATTCGCACTACGATATGAAGTTTATCAGATTACTTAACATATATTTATAAATTCTTGGCGTGTTTGTAAAGTGTTTATAAATACCAATGCCACATGTGATATTACGTTGAAAAATTTTCACATTTATCCGTCATCGCGTAGATGCTTCCGCGAAACTTATGATTCACCGAATCTATTTATAATTTTGGTTGCATGGGGCTATTTAGAGTGACGCAATCATCATAACTTCTCACGTAAAGCGTATTATGCGAATGCTAAAAATATTCTTTTTTTTAAATAGTCTCAAACGACCGACCTTTGCCACACTCGCCGTAGCGTGTTAACCGATGGTTAACGCATGCTCGTATCTGAATAACGTATCTGAGTGCGGGGTTCTATTCTTGGGAGCTTTGTACTCGTAGACGGAAAGCAAAAGAAACTGCGCTCGTGCATAAAAAATTACTTTTGGAAATATATATTCAGCTTACAGATACTGCTTAAAAGATAATAACTGTTTGCCGGGAGATAAAACGCGGTTGCTTCAAATACCGGGACGTATGATTAATTAAAAACTCGATGCTAGATATTGCTGAAGGTGAACTGGATTAAAGCTGTTACGTTCTGCTACCGTCGCATGCTAGGCGTTGCATGCCATTCGTAACATCGTAAGAAGCCGGCAACATTAAAAATAGTTGCTCAATGGAGATTATGTTGGACTAATCGTTCATCATAATTTCATTTACCTGTACTTCCTAACGATAATGTAGATATACACGCAAATACGAAAATACTTGTGTATTTTAAGGGAATGATTTTTAGACATTTAGAGGCGAAGGCATAATTACTGAAACGATTCTCTTTTAAATCTTTTAAATCTTGATTGCACCGTTAGATTAATATGCACGCCGTGCCGATTCCGTGAGAAACTAAACTCGTCGTTTCGAACTAAAAAATGCATTAAAGATATTTTTAGCCGATAGTAACGGTATTAGTTATACATTCAGCGACGGAGGAATGCCGGGCGGTAGCATGCAAGTAGAACAACCCGCAAGATTCCGCTGTTCGGCACTCCATTTGTTTCGCTATAGATCGCTGGGATAAGGTTTCGTTGTATGTTGCGGCTTTATTCACCAGTCAAGTGATATATACTTTTCTAGCTGTCCCACATCGGGCGATGGAAGGGGCCGCCGAAATACATTGTGCTTCTCTCCCCACGTAGCTGTGCATACGAACGTTTTGTCACATTCTAGCGCGGTGCAAGGACGTGACACAATTCCTGGGTAATATCGTCCTCGCCACGGACCCTGTATATATATTCTTCCGTCGAGCGTAAAAACATTTTTCTTCCTGTCAATAGCTTTTAATGAAAACGTTGCAAAGGTATAAAAACAAGATTACTGCACGTCCAATTATCATTCGCGAAGCACGCATTCAGGATTACAGAAAAACGGTGTGCACGAACACATGCATAAACCCATATACAATATTTATATTCATGTATGAAAATGACAAACAATTTGCTAGGATTCAATTAAGTATACACATTATTTGATCACATTGGAAAAGCAATTTGAACATCTTTTCTCTCCATGATTCTTCATTTCACTGTAGTTGTGATTATACACGAAATTTCATGAAGATCAAGAAATTAACTTATAGCGTCAAATCTTGCGAAAAATGCTTAATCTTTTTAATTTTAAAATCCGTATAATTTATTATATTATTATAAAAATATAAAATCTTGTATTTCAACGATCATACAATTGAATTTTAAAAAGAGAAAAAGAAAAACTGGATGCATTGACTATGAATTTAATGGAACATGAAGATAATTGACAAACGCTTCAGCATACAATGATAAGTTATATAATGTGATCAAAGAAATGTATTATTTATTATGCTGCACAACAGAACAGCATTGTTATGCAATTTCCACACGGCTGACCCTGCTACGATTGGGATCGGTGGTAGGCGTCTTCCTGCCGGATGTAACATATTTCTCCCGTACTGGCATTAACTCGCAGTAGCGAGGAAGTCACGTTCGGCAGGACGCAACCGAGACAAAACTCGTCTGTCCGACTACCTCAGGCAGGTAGTCTCCTCTGGCGTTTCACTATTGATTCCCGTTGAGGCGCGGGGATGAAGTCTAGGGACTCGGTCGCGGAGGAGTGCAGGATAGGATAGCGTGGTAAAGTGGATGGTAGCAGTGCCGCCGGTGGGGAGGGGGGAAAGGGTGAGAAGAGGGCCGCGGGAGGAACTCAAAGTAGGGTAGCAAGGGAGACAGGCGGTCGCAGAAGCGCAAGAGAACCTCGGTCGCCCCAGTTGCCACCACTAATGTCTCCTCATACTAACTACCTTCTTATCCTCTCTCCATTCTGTGCCCAGCTCAGACCGGATGGGAGAGAAAGAGAGAGAGATAGACATATATATGTATACAAAGGGCAGAGAGACAGGCAGCACAGAAGAAAGACAAGGAAAACTCGACGGGTTGAGCGGAGAAAACCTGTAGCAGTTAAGATAAAATAGCTCGGTAGAGAGTGGACACTTTTGTCTCGGGGCGCGGGCAGATTTTTCTTTTGGCTGTAGCGCGATAGGACCCCGTACGTATCACCGCCAGCGGTGTGGGATCCGCGGGCGCTGTTTATGAACGCCGATTGCCAAGGTTGGTTAATTCCCAAGGAAAAATAGCGCGGCGGCCGCTGTGCGAGTCGCCAGGGACTTCTTTCGCTGTTCGCGAAAAGAGAGACGGCGCCTGGTAGCGGCGTCTCGCAGGATGAGAAAAACAGCTGCATGATGAAGATTGGTTGAGCCCGGATAATCAGCCGGGCGATCTCTTTCTCTCCCGCGCTTCTCCGTCTCTTCTATTTTTTTTCATTCTCGTACACGGCAGCTCGGTATATAGCTGCGAGGTTCATTCGAGTGGCAAATTGGGCCGTTTTACCGCGTGGATGATTCTGTAATCTCTATCGCCAAGGTGAGCGACAATAAACGCTGATAATAATCCCCGCGCTCGAATGGCTGGATTTTTATAGCAAAGATGCGGAGAATACTCGCGGAAATATCGAGAAGAAAAAGACAGCGTGAAATAGACACAAAATATAAAAATAACTTTTATTTCTTTTCACACCAGACCGCCAGACGTATATTATTATATGTGTATCATATTATTGACGTTAATATGTATATATAGGTTTATCGTATTTATTCGAAAAAGTTTGTCGTATTTATCGAAGAAAGTTGAAAATAAAATTTCGCAGTAAAATTAAAGTAGATTTGCCGCAACAAACCTCACTATATTTATTTTTTCGTCCGAAGGAAGATTTTTCAATCCTCTTTTCTAAGGATTTCGTTTTTCTGACTTTATTTTACACCGAGCTTGTTGAAAACGCGACAAACCTTTTGCACACAAAGTACGATTATATTGGATTAAATATACTAGACAGGTCACGATTAGATCTCTGACAGATAATTTTACAGATCAGAATTGACTTTGCTGTAACAATTGATGAATGCACTGCAGCATACAACCGTTGATATCGTTATCACAATCCGATTGGTGGATTATTAATCCAAGTATTTTTCAGATTTATTTCTCGCGGAATATAAAATAAAATTATCGGACGCAGTTGCAACTGGAATCGTATTCATTTTCAGCATGACAGCAAAATAGCGCTCGCATCGACAAAGCCGATGGGATACGCTTTGCATTGTACGAGAATTTTTCGATATTCGCTCCGAAGTTTCTGTATGGAAATTAGTTATGTTATTCCCGCGAGATCACAAATAGCGTGTAGAATACGAAGAAAATATAACCGAAGAATATTCATGCCAGTAATTTCTCGAAAGTTATAATAACGAACGTTATAAAAACGCTGCGCGCGCAAAATTTGACTGACATCACACGAAATTATTACGTGGAATAGAACAAATTGAATAAATTGCTGTTGTGTGACTTACAGATTTGTAACCAATCGCGAGATTAATTCCGATATTCGTTTTGCATCCGTATGGTTTCATCGAGTGCAAATCGCTATACAAATTGAACGTGGGTAATTATTGCGCTGTATAAATTATTTATGACATAATATATTTCAGGAGTGGTATTAACTCGGTATATATCAACGAGACTGCGCACGTCATGTCTGAACTAGCACATTGTTTAAACGCGGTATAATTGATTTGCACATTGACCAAGCTGTTGCACCAAACAACGATCTATTTTCAGACATAATGCGTACCCTATAGGCATCAACGGATTTCACACAGGTAGCTCTCTCATGTCTTATGGCTATTTTCGTGTGGTAAACTCCAGCTATTAATCATCCCCGTTTCACTGAGCCATAGTCGCGTGATAGTCTGTAAAATCTTAGTTAACGTTTAATGTAGTTATAGGTATAACGTTGTATTTTAAATGTAGATACGCTTGTGATGCAGATACATTAATCTGCATATCTTCATAAATATTATGCTAATTGTTTCAATGATTAAAATCTTAATTAAAATAATTTAATCCAGTTAGTCATAACGTCCGCACAATTGGCTGGGACTTTTGCATGTTAACTGACAAATTAGTGACTTAAGCTCCCTCAAGGGTGAGAATTCGCTTTATCATCTTTAATCGAACTACATATTCATATCGAATGATGTACTATAAGTATATAACCTTCGATTATATCTTCGCGGAGAGAAGCACTTTTATTAAAAAGATACATTTATTTATGGCATTTATGTCACTCTGTAAATAGCAAACGTGAAATTTCTTATCATTTAAATAAATTCCATGTATATATGGAGGGGTAAATATACTATAATAGTGTAAGTCAAATTTTTTTAAATATTTTTTCCTGTGCATAGATGCAATCTGTACAACATATAAAGTGCATTTATGCACACGAGAAAATATTTTTAAAAATTTGACTTACACCACTGTGGTTTTTATCCCTCCATATGTAGATGATCGAATTACATATTCATAAGTTCTACACGTATATATTTTGTAAAGATCATATTTATCTGCAGGAAACATTGTTACGCTTTAATAATCAACCTATAAAATTCTCCAATGCTGAACCGATTGCATTTGATGCTCATATCGCGACAATTATTGTATTATATATGTAGGATAGATTCTTATTTTTCTTATTTTGATTATTATTCTTTTATTTCGTAAGTTGTGTTAATTAGAATTATTAGTTGTGGTAAATAGTTAGCCTACTTTTTCGCTGAGCAAAAGAATGTGTCAATAGTCGCGGAAACGGCCGTAGTGTGGCGTAGCGAATGTGGTGTGCGTGAAGAGCGTGCGTGCGGGAGAGATCGCGCGTAGCTAGCGAGGTGTGCAGATCGAGCAAAGCGTGATTGAGTCAAGTTCTTCTGTCCTCGTATATACTCTTAAAGAAATACATTTTTATTTACTATCAACTGTGGGGAATTATAAGGACCTTCCTCCATCCTGGTCTACTCCTCTAGACAAATACATCTTCCCACATATATGAGCAGGACAAGGACGCGACCTAATCTTGGCGAGACATTAAAACTGAAAAACGCAAGGACGGCACTATAAAAAAATGAATGTTGTACTATTTTATTATTGATTCTATTGATCGCGTAAAAAAATAATTGTCACGAGAAAAAAATTATCGTTCGTGAGGAGAATTATTGTTCGATATTCTCTGTGAAAGTGAGACCATTCCTTTCAATAACCAGCGACAACTACGTGTAATGTTTTTCATTCTTTACATTACGTTGACGTCGTTATCATTAGCTATTTTTATACGCGTGTGAAGCAAACAATCATCTATTGTACGGATTTACGTGTTAAACGTCGCAATTTGTCATTTAAAGTTTGTAACAACAGTAGTTTTTATCGAAAATGCAATTACAACGACTATTATTTATCGCAACAACCAGATTAATAACTTTGTTTGTGCTTAGGCCCACGTCATGTCTGACGTGGGACAGAAACGATTATCTTAGCGCGGTGATACGTAATGTGGTAATTAACTCGATACTATCCGATATCTGGCGCGCGATATAAACGGGCGACGTGACGGCAAATCGAAAATTGTTAGCAAAACTCGATGTGACATAGAACGTAGAGCGGGCGAGAACATATTGTATTGACCGGCGCTGAGAATCACGCTTGATTTGACGCGGCAAGAGCGTTCCCGATGGATCGATAGCCGGGTAATCTACCTGGACACACAAGGATCGGGACCTTTACAGGTCCAATTAACAAACAAACCAATTTAATTAGCATTATCAATGCAATTTCCGTACTGGCATCGGAACTAATATTGGAGGCGGCGGAGTACCGCCGACGTACGTACGTAATGTACACGATATTGGTTCGAGCGAGAGGCGACGACGATTGGACGCGGGCCATGTAGTAATTCTGTAATATTGTGGGTGACAGTGGTTAGCCTTAGGGGATGGGCAAACAATGACATCCGACCAACGCGGCTCGATTGTTACGCCACCGTCGCCGCGTCCGCGTCGGTGTTGTGAATGACGATAATGTAAATACATTATAGAATTATTTACCCGGCATTTTGCAAATTATACGTATGCTCCAGAGATTTGCGAGAGAAAGAATCAACAATACGATTAACGTGTGCCATTAATCGTGATTAAATGTCTTTGAACGTATCTCGGTGTTGTTCAATGGTTTGTCGCTTAGATGTTCTAAACGTTATACATATAAATGAGAACGTGGGTTTAAATTTTAAATGATACATTAAACTAACATTCG
This sequence comes from Temnothorax longispinosus, assembly GCF_030848805.1. NCBI lineage: Eukaryota > Metazoa > Arthropoda > Insecta > Hymenoptera > Formicidae > Temnothorax > Temnothorax longispinosus. The sequence continues at coordinate 2,168,474 of NC_092363.1, read as the reverse complement.
GTGCCATATGTATAAATAATAAGCGATTAGGACATGCTGTATATGAGACCGGTTTACACGCATTAATGTAGAATGCATACAATGTTTACTATACGGCGTTTATAATATCGTATGAATCATATAATATCCGCCCAACACATTATGATATTAGGCAGATTTACGTAAAAATTTTATAAGTTATTGCAACGCCCGTAGAAATTATTCATTGATGGCCATCAACTTCTATCGAATACGTAATCAGCCTTACTACATGAATAATTTAAATAAATAAACACATTTATGAGACTAAACGAACAAGCGGTTGCGCGGTTATTCGAAAAAAAAAACCAGGTGTCGCAGAGATGAAAATACGTATGCCGCAAACAATAAATCTCACGCGTCCCAGCCCAAGCTACCACTCATAATTATAGGAAATCGTTAAGCCGCCATTATTTATTGATCAAGTTGTTAATGGATCAATAGCATTTCATTTTTCCTGGTTTGCCACGCTGATGGCGATACGTGAACCGCCAGCATTAAAACGTGCATGCCGCTTGCACACACGTTGCCGGAAATGGGAGTGGTAGCAGCGCCGTAATACAGTACAAACATTTGCGTTGTTTCATACTGTCCCTCGTATTTGTCAGGAACTATCGTTAAGTGACAATGTCTAATTTACTGCGCATTAACCTGCACGGTCTCCCCATAATGATCCACTAAGACTGACTAAGAGGATTCTGTTACTTTCGAAGTATTGATTTCGGCATTAATCGTTCTTTTTTAAAGACGCGCTACGCGTTGCGAGAACGACAATACAATATTAAACAAAAGAGGAATAAGAATGTTGTTACACATTGCGATTTAAATTTTGCGAAAATTTAAAATGCCAAGTTTCATGTAGAATAATCATTTCAAAGGAGAGAATATGATATGAAAATATTGCTATATTATTTTTAATAAAAAAAACAAGGAAACATATGCATGACATTACAGTCGAATAAAATAAATTTGTTCGGTCGTTGCGCGCGTTCATTGAACATATTCAAAGGTTTAACCAAATTTTTTTTTACTTGTATGAAAGAAGAAAGCGCCGGAGAGCTTGAGCGCAATTTTAATTTCCTTTTGGTCTGCAGATTTGTTACGGATTCCCTTTTGTTCGCCAGCTGCTCCAGCAGCGTGACATTTCAGCGCACGTTATTCTATATCCCCATTTCTATGTAGAATCATCGCATGACTATGTAATCATTATAGATATTACAAATTGGATCACCGCGCTCTGTTATTTATAACATGAAATTTATATAACGTATCATTGAATAAATTATATTTCTGCTTCAGTTGCGAGTCACCTAATTCGGGCTACCGCGTTATCTCCGCAGATTATGCATTCTCCTGTGATATTGAACGAAGCCAAGAGCCGACGTTTAAATTGGGTCGACACGACCCAGGGATTTCAATATTCACACTGCGGTTAAAGATCGGAGACTAATCCAAATGCGATCGGATGCATTACGGAGGAGAAATCGCCGTGCAGGCTAGGGAACGTAAATGTTTGTTTGGGACTCCACGTTGCGCCGTACACTAGGATGCGCACGCGTCTTAAGCATCGAAAAGGGTAAATATCTGCGTGAGCGTGGAAACTAGTACGTAATCCCGTCGTTTGATCACACGAGAGGAATACTTGTAGCCGATTAAATCCCATTGGAGTCGCGCCCGCGATAAAAGTGACGCGCGCGATTGAATAGCAAGTAGTTGGATGAGACCAAACGGCGAATTACTGTCGTACGAATATCATAAAACATACGCGCGATTTATCGTCATAACGATGACGTTGCGGTGATAACCCTTTTCGGCGATTTCACCATCAGGTCGTCTGCTTTCGCCCAGTTCTCAAAAGTTCACCGTTGCCAGGGCGGCTGGCAGTTCAACAACTTCGCGTTTCCAAATTGCAAACCATCGTAAATAAGCACGCTTATCTCGTCAAGTGTCGTCGCCAAACTCGGTACGCTTCGCATTTCTGTGCGAATTATATATAGCATCGTCAAACCGAGTTTGTCCGCTTGTTAAGACGGGCATAACAGGGCGTCGTATCGCGAATACCAAGCCCCGAGTACCAAGGATAATGGGGTTCGCGGGAACTTTGTGTGTCGCTAAATGGAGTAGATTAAAATATCGACGAGCGTTACGAGACGAGCGATATATTTATATCGCTTCGCTCTCTGCATCATCCATGCGCTCTTTACATTTATACCGCGTCGCTTTCGCTTCCGCGAAAGCGTCAGGACGCGTTAGCAGGAAACACGAGTGAAATTTCCTCTCGCGAGACGTCTCGCGAGCAAATACGTTTCTTCGCCCGTCGTACAGACGAGATATTAAGTTGTTGAGACGAAAGTTGAGGGCTTTATAGAACCCGTAAGACTCATCAATTTCCCGGTATTTCCGATCGGTCAATCCTGCAGAGACAGCAACATCATTGCTACAATCCCATTGACGGTGAAGAATGAAAACTCCGTTTAACAATATCGCTTATTCAGGCGCGTCAGCACCGGTGCAGACTTTCTTCGCCCGTATGGCGAGATGATCGATTGCATTCGCGCGCACAGGGTCCCGCAGTCAAAACTGCACCCGCGCCGGCGATCAATATACCGTGGCCTCGTGTGTCTCGGGTTCCGCGTGACTTCCCGTGTCCGTGTACTTGAAAACGGCACCGCCGCGTTAAATTTCTGCGATGAGCCGCGAGCGCGATGCTCGGCAGCGGCACAATGCCCACCTCCGGCCTCCGGCTGCGCTTTTGATTACGTCATAAAACCCGACGGAACGTCGGGCCGCGGCCTGGCCGTATCAAGGTTACAATTTCAGCGACGTGCACTGAGAGCATATATTTCACGGATCGGCGTATATACGCGCGCCGCTGCCTCTTTCGCGGCTCTGTACATCGGTTCTCCATTCATTTCGTCACGCTGCGTCGCCCCAGTCCGGTCGTACATCGCGAGGAAAAGTTTTCCGCTTATATTCGTTCGCCGAAACAAACGCATAATTTCGTTAGAGAACTCGCAGCGTCGGCGCGGTCGGCGCGGTTATACGAAAACTTTTCACGGTCCTGTATGAAAAAGGATATAGGCGGTACGGCACAGTCGAGCAACAGCTGCAACGACGCGGCCCGCTCGCCCGTAATAATTTTCATTTCGTGCGATTATTCGCGAATTGTTCACGGTATACCGCGACCGCGCGCGCACGATAACGACAAAAGAGTTTCTTGCCGGCGGCGGCGGCAGCTACGGCCCTATTTGTTACCATTTGCCTCGTAACGCTCTGACAAGGCATAAATTTTCCTTTCATCCGATACGTCAGTTAGCGGATCGCCGTGCGCGCACGGTAACGCGTGCGAGATCGTGCGTGCGTGACTAACCACGCCACCAGATATATCTCGACCACCGCGAGGAAAGATACATATGAGCGTGTGGTATGAAAGAGACAGAGACAGAGAGAGAGAGAGGGAAGGAGGGAGAAAGAGAGGCAGCAGGTTACAACAAATTGCCAATCTCAACCACGGTAACCAACTGCTAAGAGTTTACCCGAGTTGCATCAACATTCCTTCCCGCAACAATTCCGCTATTTCAGATATATAGACTCGATGTTGCTCTTTCAGCGATCTCGCACTTGCCGCAAAGACATAGCTGCAGCAAGTACGTAAGCGCGTGATAAAAAATGGGACAGCCGTGATTCAAAAGTCTATCGTTTGACGCAACTAGTTATATATATCAACGGCAATTAATATCAAATTAGAAGACGTAATTGCCGACTCTAATTGAATGTTTTATAATTCAGTGCGGACTTTATCGATCACGTTGCTTTTCGGTGACTCTCTTCTCGAAGCGAAGCTTCAAGTCCTACTAATACTTTTAGTTAAGATTTTATTTAGATTATATTTGCAATCTTTATATAATATTGTATATATTGCCCATTATATCACGAAATAAGAATAATTACGCACCACCATTTTGCCAGTTCTAAAATTCGATGTGACCAAATATATTTATATTGCGTTCTCGCGACACAATGCATTTTTAGCCAAGAACATTTTTGTACAAGTTCTTCCAGAAATCAACTCTATCGTTCAGTAAGCCTTTCTCCATTTTTAAATCTTGATTAATATTCATGTAATTATCTTCTTCACCTCTGGGCTCCCACTTCACGTTCACGTACTCATTCATATTTGATGTAGGGTTCCTAAAAATATCACGATTAGTTCTCGTTTTGTATCTGTCGTAAATTTAGCAACCAATAATTGTCCAGACGTACCCGTCCTTTGCAAAGTTCGCTAATAACGTGGTATAAATGCGCACCATCTTCTCCGCGGGCGAACCTGGTTGTGGCACATTTTTCAACTCGTCCGAATAGAATTCATAAGTCAAATCGTCACCATGAGCGCTGCCTAGTTGAACGAGATAAAAATTATATAAGCAAATGTAATTTATTAAAATATAATATCACGTTTCCTCTTTCGTACAATGAGTACCAGAGCGAATACGAATCTCCTGCTCAAACTCATAACTCGTAACTCACCGACCTCCACTTGGACCAAAGATTTTATCATACCGAACGGCGCTTCGTAAGAGAATATGTACTGGTAAATTGGGGACGAAATTCGGGAGCTTAATACCTCTAAACTGAGTGCGATCCCGGCATCAAACATGACGTCGTCCAACATCTAAAATGCACAAACAACTTTAATATGCACATCGTTAAACTTATATATACCTTGCTTACACGAAGTTTCGCGATAGCGGGACGATATTAACGTTAAGTACTCACCTTCATGAGCTCTTTCGTGGTTTCCGTGGAGATCAATTTATCCCCGAAGTAGTAACTCTTCAAGCTTTCACCTAGTTGGTTCTTCTGCCCGGCATCGGTTATATTCAAGTCGTTCGGCAGGAAGTTCTCAAAGTGCTCGTTTATCTGGTCGATATTGCCGAGCATCACTGAAAAACAAATGTTTTCATATCGTTTACATGACGCCGAGCACATGTAACTTCCGCGTAATATCGTATCGGTCATTACTCTGCACATAAAAGGCGGACTCGTCGGCCGTAAATCCGGCCATAACGGGCACATCGGCAATTTTTCCAGATTTCAAAAGCGTCCAGGGATCGGCGGGCAGAAATATCTCTTGTCCTATGTCAGCCTCGACCGATGGAATAAATGCTTCGGTGCGGCCGTTCATAGCGCTCTGCAATGATGCAATCGAAATGATTATCGGCGTTCAATACTCGTTAACATAATGTTCGCTTTGAGTGTTTATACCGTAAACTTCAATTAATGTAACGCTATCTCTCGTGTATTCAACAAGAAAATAATTCGTTCAATTAATAAGGAACGGTTTTACCTGTTTAAGGAACGGTAAGTCATCACTGGCCGCAATTAATTCTTTCGGAGAAAATTCTGCGAGTCTGGCAACCAACTCAGCAGAATCGCTAGTCTCTATGTCGAGCTTCTCGCCCAGTTTGAAGGCTACATCTCTGGCATCATAAGATATCGCCCATGTATTCACCGCGCTTCCGCTTTGCGAGATAGCTTTATTGAACAAACCTGTGGCACGGTAAATCGTGTTGTATGTACACATTTCACGCCCACGATGTGAGAGCGACAAAAGTTTATTTCGTTCAAGTAATCAAGCGATCGCGACATCTCACCGTCGGACATAGGAGACATCATGTGAAACTGGACGGAACTTGCGCCCGCATCTTCGCCAAAGATCGTAACTCGGTTGGGACAGCCACCGAAGTAATGTATGTTGTCCTTGACCCATTTCAGCGCCATCACCTGATCCTTTAGACCAGCGTTGCCGGGTGCACTCTTGTCGCGAGTATTTAAAAATCCTATAATTCAATAATGGTACGATTATTTTATATGTGCCTTCAATTTTAATGATTTAGAAATTATTTAACCGGCGTGTCTCATGAAAACACGCTTGTTTGTTGACGGATCTCTATACTCACCAATTGCGCCTAGTCTATAATTAAGCGTCACTAGAACGACGTCTTGCTCAACTAAAAAGTCAGGGCCGAAGAATACATCGTCTCCAAGGCCATGATTGAAATTACCGCCATGGAACCATACCATAACAGCTTTACAAGCGTCCTTGTCCAACACCGGAGTGTAAACATTTAGAAAAAGACAATCTTCCTCGCCAACTATATCTTGTTCGATCATACAGAAGAAGGGACAAGACGCACGATGGTAAGTCGCATCGTACGTGCCTTCCCAAGACTCCGCTGGCTCTGGCATCTGAAAAATAAAATTTAAAAAAGCTCGAAATATTAATTTATTACTCTTCTAATTCTTTGACCCGTATTTTAAATATAGAACTAGTCTATTAAAAAAAAATGTGTGTGTGTATGTGCAATGCATGTATATATCTGATAATTAATCAACTTACCTGGAATTTATTAAGGCCAACATTGGGCTTCGCGTAGGGTATCCCTTTAAAGCTATAGTACGCCTTGTTCTGTAATACTGTATTAGTCTTTAGGCCCTTTAGAAATCCCTGAGGAATTTCTAATTGAACATCTTGCTCGGCTCTGGCCGATATGACCACAAACGCACAAAACACAAACTTTTTAGACCACATTTTAACACTGCGAGATGATCGCGTAGTTGCCCGGCTTTTATAGCATCGGAAAACACGTTGACGATCAAAAGAGCGGGTTATGACGGACTATATTTACGCAATTACTACTCGGGGAACATAATAGCGCGAACAGGTTACCCGTAGAGCAATTTACGAGATGCCTCCATAATCTCGTGTGTCAACTATAACCGCGCAACATCGGGTTTTCAGGTAGAATTGTTAGGTCGGATTTCCTCAGTTTATCTTTAGCCTCGATACATAATCTTCATTAGAGGCTCATAATGCGCTTCCTGAAATTTATTGTAATCCGCAATAAGGTACATCATACAAACTACATGGCTTTTCAAGAGCCATAGATAAAAGAGATAAATTGCTCTTTATTGTTATATTCTGCAATATGCGCAGGTACGATGCAGGTTTAGCAAATTTTGCATCCATAATGCGCAAGTATGATGCAGGTTTGGCAAATTTTATAGCAGCGATGTATTCATTACGACATCATTAATAAATGTAATTCTAAATAGCCATTCGTGATATTTGTTAAACAACATAATTATCATGCATTAATATATTTTAAGAAATGGATTGAGAAAGACATTTATGATTCTGACGAGTCGTTATTAATCATCATTCGCCTATCATTATAAGTCAATAAAATTGAAATTTTCCGTGCGATAAAATTTCTGTCTCTACTTATTACATCTGAAAACAAAGTTCATAAAATCTTTATTTAAAAATTATTTATAGAAAATACTTGATGAATTAACAAAAAATATTCTTAATAAAAAATAATTTTACAATAGCAAGAAGTAATTTTTCTATTACAATAATTTTAGTTATTTTAAACACAGTTAATTGATTTAACTTTCTATTAATAACATTATGCACGAATTTATTAAAAATGTTGATAAATTCGCAATGTTATTGCTTCGGAAAAATTTCAAGTAGAATTTTGAGGCAGAATGCATAAAGTGCACTCGGAATGAATAAATTTCTATAATTTACTTTTACATCCGCGCAAATAGAAAAGCAGATGTAAAGAGATGAAATGAGGCGAGCACAGCTCCACAAACTAAGTAAAATGAATTTGAATGGTATGCCTTAATGATTAAGACCATGTACTCGATGCGAACTTCACGAGTTAAGCAGTAATTAAGGTCGAGTTAAAAGAGAATTGCTTTGAATTTCTACAATATTTACGATATGAAGTTGCATTAATAATGTACGGATTTATGGCACAATTAAAATTCGTCACAATAAATATTTTAGACAGATGTGTCAATCAAAAATTGAATAATATTGCCTTTTTTTGTCGGATTGGTCTAAAAATAGAAACAATTTTTTTATCCGAATATATTATGACGTTCCGACTTTTTTTATCCCTCAAAAATTTAGTAAGATAAATATTTATTTCCTAATGTTTAGTCATGAGTATATAGCAAAGTTTGTTTCACGATAAATCAACATTTGGGAACGGCGCAGACAGACGATGCAATCGAAAAAATATGAAATCGAAGTAAATCTCGCGCACGTGATTTTTCGCTTTAACGAACGATCCGACGGTTTCTGACAATCTGTTCGCCGTGCTCGGGAGAAGGAAGATACGTTCCGTGAGCAATTGCAGCCGTCCACCCAGCGTTCCCCCGAGTGAGCTCCAGTCTGTTTCGAGCGTGCCATCGAATTTTTCAAACTTCAATGTGATTTTCCATGAAGAGTTTCTCCGCCGGCGGCGACGATTCTCTTGAAAACGACGTTGCCCTCGTCATAAATGCGGCATCATCGCACTCAGACCGAATTTATGCAGTTGGTAGGGTAGGTAGGTACATACTCGACTCACGTTGCTAACGGTTCAACCGTTTTGGCGATTTCGGTCATGCACTCCTTCCGCTAAATAAAGTACTTTAGAAGATCGTATTTATATATATATATTGCCCGATCCGAGAAAAGAGGGTATAGAAATAAATTAGTTTACATATTCAAACGAAGTGGATCTATGCAGTAAAGGAGGAGTAAAGTAAAGCCGGTCGATAAGCAGTTTTATAACGGCAAGGAACAAGCACGCTTCCAATTTTTTTTTCCTAAATAGAATATCCGCTTACAGCAAGCTGCTTTCAACGGTTGCCGCTAGGGAAAAGACAAAAGGGTAGACATGGGACACTTGTGCGAAATATGACCACTTTGTCCACGACCTGGCATCGACGGCTCTCGCTTCTCTACGCGTTTTCTACCCGAGAAACTTACGGTCCAGTTTCACGTTTCAAAGCGACTTTCAAGTCGAATTTTAATCAACATGCTAATTTTCAAGAAAACAAGCGACGTGTGAAAGCAGTAATTTGAGGCGAGCGTTAACGTCAGGATCTGTCTCGAGTCGCCCAACTTAAAGTCTGCAAAAATGTAACAAGAACTTAAGATATATATATCTCCACTTTATTTTTTTATGTATAACAGGATAAAAACTTATGTAATGACGGTAAATCCTCTTTTCTTATTGTTGGCATCATTTCAAAAAGTGCATCGCTCGTCTCTTGATAAATTCCGCAGTTATACACGGGAAATGCAAAAAAGGTTTTGCATCGTGATATTTTTGTAACTTCATTTAGCATTCCACGCGCAAGTAATTGAGCAAACAACTTGTGGAAGAGCACAATAAAATTTCTCGCCGCCGCGCCGCGCAGTATGCGAAAATGCACAAGGCTGAGTGCTCAATCGTGCGTTACGCAGTCGCGGCAGTTTGCGAAACGTATCGCGATAGTAATAAAAGAGACCCGCACGAATTTATGAACGGGCGGACAGTCGTGAGCCGTTTAGCCGGTCGTTGTTTGCTCAAATTACGGGCCATTGACACCGGAAGAATTTCGGATAATACGAAAACAACGGCGCGACCCCGGGCGGCAAACGCCGGGCGAACGAACGAAATGAAACGCGGACGAATATTTTTTTTGTCGTTACCCGCACCCTCTGTCACAGCACGCGCCATCATCACCGATCCTCCCCGGCGCGGCTCCGCGCTGCCGTGCTCGAACATACACGGCAGACGGAGCACGCGCGAATTTGACACATTTCCGTCGTACGAAAAGCGTGCCGAGAGCATATTTCCACGTTTTTTTCCCTCCCACAGCCGAATCAACGGTCCGCCGTCACTCAGACGCGCCACCATCCCTCTCGAGCTTTTCACTTCGTTTTATAACAGTCCGTACTTTCGCAGCCCTCTTTCGTCGCCCTCTTCCTCTCTCGCGCTCCTATCTCCGCACTCCTTCTGTGTCCGCTTTTCTATTCGACTCCGTCTGTTTCACTCTATCCACTCACTACTTTAACAGTCTTCTCTTTCTCTGTGTCCATTTGTCCTTTCTGGTCACCTCCCCATTCACTTGCTCTCTCTTTCTCACCCTATCACCGGCTCTTGCGCATTTCGTTCGCTCGCAAACAATATTGCGGCCGCCCTCGTGCCTTATAGGCTGTTTTCACTGAATAAATTTAATTTAAATTTTCCTGCCGTTCGGAACGTTTATTAAGTAAATATATCACGCAAAGGAGAGAAAGAGGGGAGGAGGCAGAACGATGTGCACACTGATATTTTCCGCGGGACTTGCACCGCCAAAGCCGCGAGCATGTATTGCATCGCCGCGGATGCGTGCACGTGTTCATGATGCACGCACGAAATAGCCGGCGAAACGCGATTCTCCATGTTTACGGGATTAATTTATTAAGTTTCGCGCGCGAACCCTTTTACCTACCGTTTTCACCGCCCCTAGTCGAGACTCGCATGGTATGCGAATTGGAAAATGTAGTTTCGTCGCGCGGGAATCATATTAAAGCGTAAACTACTCGCAACAAAATGCAGCGCGATATACGGCATATAAATTTTAAGGGTCAGAAGTCGCGGATCAGCTGAAATTAAAATCTCCCGCATATCGATGTGCGTATTGTCCCTGAGTAATAGAGTACCTGTTAAAACAAAATCTTGTTAAGAGATGAATCTCGGCAATCTCGCTTATGCAAGATATCGAATTATACGACAAGCGTGATACAAGAGCTATTTTCCATAGCATGCAATGTAAATACACATCGGGTTATGCAATATGATATCATCATTAAATCGGTGGATTGACGTCGAACAGCTCGTGGCATCGAAGTGAAGACCGAGACAGATAAGGAACAAAGCATAATGGAAAGGAGAATGAGATATCAGATTCGCGGCCATTAGGAAGCAATTATCCGAGCACAAGTTATTCTTTTATCCACCTCGCTTCGGATGCTTGCAAAGAAGAAATTATGCGTAACATGTTTGCTTGATCGTAACAATACAAGCTCTACATCTCTCGCGCGTAATCATCTCTCTCCCTCTCTCCGGGATAAATACTAAAATTCATATTTGCATACACAGACCTTAAAATAAATCTTTAATCCCCGGTTTATTATCAGAACTTCATTAAAGTCATCGAATAAATATACGCTTTTTGCTCTTGTGGCAAAATAAAACATGGAAAATTTGTCAACCGATTAAAACCGCAGTTATATATATATCTGTCCGGCAGGCATGCATTTATATTTTTCAGAAATCGTCTTTTAACCGTAGTAAAATACGATGTTTGTGTGCTTTTATGTCGTACGTTCTGCTATTATTCAAACATTTTTTGCCAGGCCTTTGATACAAAGACTTTGGCATCAAGAGCGATACGCCGTGCATCGCTTTGTTGCTTTAACTAAAACTGACTAATCGCATTTGCAATTCTACTTGCAATAACAACGGATGCTACGATAAAACCGATTTGAACCGATCGATACGTGCAATTTTATCTAATTACTTTATAAAAAAAAAAAGATATCAAGCTAGAAAAAAAGAAACGCTGACAAAGTTATCAGACAAGAGAAATTGCCCCTTTGCTCAGACTGATGAGTAAACAATGATATTGAAATAGCAATAAGAAAATATGTTAGGTCGTCAGATGGAGATTAAACCATCGCGTAGCAAAACTTTAACCGCGATGAGAGTAAAGCATTTCTAGCAACGCGGTCAGGAGGTCCTTTGATTTGAATGTAAGAGCGATTTTCCGTGCGAGAGGCTTGAAAATGTCAAAGCCAACTGTTCATGGCTGGAGAAGAAAGCAGCAGATAGAGAAACAGACAGAAAGAGGGAGAGTGACAAGGAAGGAAAAGAGCATCAGAGGGGTTATAGATATCGCTACTGCGAATAGTGGAAAGAGGACGAGGGAAGGAGCAACATAATTGCTTTTGCAAAGGAGGTCACAAATTCGTCATTCACCGTCGTTGGTCAGTGCGGCTGAAAGCGTCCTTTCGAGCGTAAGGTTTTTAATACGAAGCAGAGTGCCGCTTCTGGTTTTGAAAGCGTCAAAGATCTCGTCTCTCGCGCTCGGTCCCGCACGTTCCATCTCCTCTTTCGGTTTTTCTTTCTTTCTCTTGCGCGCTCCTGCGGCGCGCACCTTTGCTGGCGTTGCGCGGGCCCGAACCAAATCGCCTCTGGTGGAATATCGATTATCGATATTTATTGCCATGCGGTCAGCATGCGTCGCCTATATATTCGACATTAGCCGATCAAACGGCACGATGTACGATTTTCGGAGCCAGTTAGATATCGTCGAGTGCATCACCAACTGGTTGGAAGATGATTTTCACGTACTGATACCTAAGCTAATGGCTTAAGGTCGGCTCACGAACAATACGTTGATATGATAGAACGGTACCGTTGATGTTCCCTTCCTCGAGACAACATGATATCCGCTTTGCATTTGGCTTGACGGTAATAACGTTGCAAAGGGATTTCGTACGCGAGAACGTTGAAACAGACACTACCTATATATTCGGATTTGTACCAATGATTTGTACGAAAGATAGGCAGGATATCTATCATTATGAAAGAACTGGAGGTGCTCTGAGAACCTGATACCATTATAGATATACGCATATGTGGAAAGGTGTCATAATCTTTAACATTGCCGTCGGCTGATTACGGAACTTTTGACGTCGCTCGGGGCGACGTCGACGTTGCGGCTCTTTACGAAAAGAGCCGGCCAGGGAACGGCAAAGGAAGGAGCTTATACGCAAAATTTCACGGTAATGGGGCACATTTTTTATCGAGATATTGTAGCCCCGGTTGTTTGCGCTCCACCCGCCCTGTATCCGATGTCAAACAACGAGATATGAATGTTTACGACGCGGCCTGTCGTAAGAACCGTAATTTAGTGGTTGCATTTTGTAAGACGTCGTGTGCTCCGTGGCTGGAAACCGTCTAAAACCGTATGTCTTATGCGCCGTATTCTTCTTGCTCGTAAATGCAGACCGTCCCGGCGCGGCGGTATCGCCCTTCTCTTCCCTCAGGCTGTCACGGGAAACGTTTTGTCTAGCTATCGAATAATACCGCGCGAAATGTGCCGAACATAATACCCAAACGTGTAACGCAAACGTTCGTGCAATAGAGAAGAGAGATGCGAAAAAGGTGATCGGCGCTGCATTCAATTTCAAGTTGCCTGTTCGCTCGAATAGTCCGCTTTATCATCGGGCTTGATTTTTACTCGTATATCTGAGACAGAAAAAGAATTCGCCAGGGAACTTCGTGCTTGTTACTTGTAAAGTTTTAACTTGATTTCCTCGGCAGTTTCTTGATGTCTAATGGGCGAGTTTCAAACTCAGTAGTCACAATTGCATTACTTAATCGATCATATAAATCGATTCCCACTCGGACACGTCATTTTCGAAAGAACTGACGCGGAAGCGAGAAGGGAAAAGTAGAGAATAGAAACTTAAAACAAGTAAGTTTAAAACAGTATAAAGTTTGTAAACCGTGTAATAAAAGACGATATAAGTTTATGGAAGCAATATTGCATGTGCACTAAACATTCGCAAAACATTCGCGTCTCGAATCTCATATATGCGTTGGATCAATCAAATAATATATATCTAGTAATGTTTATCTTATAAAACGTTATTCCAAGATAACTATTCTAAAACAGCTATTTTTTATGATAACGAAAAGGTATGATAATAAGAGAGAAAAAGAGAGACACTTTTGTCTTTCTTAGCAGATATGCAAACAAGCAATACAGTCTGAACTGTAGAAATATTACAGGAAATGAAAAGAAGTTTATAAGATTCACTTTCGAGAAATGTAAAAATAAGTGTATTTAACATTAATCTAGATATTGTAAACTGAACATTTTGCAATAACGAAATTAACGTGTTATTTCTCGCACATCTCAGAAAAATGAACACTGTAAAAAATTTGTGTAAAATTTACAACTATTATAGTGGGTAATTTGAGACCCACTATAATAGGTGTAAATTTCCACACATTCTTAATTTGTGTAATTGTAATACAAAATTACTTTTTCCTTCCGTACTGTAATTTTACAGAATTTTTTTACAGTAAAGTTGTAAAATATGCGTTTTATTATATAATATATTTAAAGTTTATATAAAAATTATTGAACACAAAACTATTAAGATATCAAAATAACAAATTTATATACAATACGTATATAAATATTTTTTTATTATATGTAATTTCTATTATTTGCGTGCACTAATAACGTTAAATATATCAAATTTTATTGTATAGTTTTGAATTTTTACTGATGACGAATAATTAAGATATTTATTTTACATTTATTACACATATTTATACTTATGATTTATATTTATAATTTATTTTACACAATCTGCACGTAATCGAAAATTTTAATAAGAAAAAAGAAAGTAAAGAAGGATATTGCTCCGTGTACGGTTTCACATGAAAAGCGTAGAATTGCTGTCTAACACAAGGATATGATACGAACGGATCAGATTTACAGGCGAAATCCGTATCTCGAGATATCTTTCCCTGGCGACGTAGATTCGTGGGCGAGGAATGGTACGCGCAAAAAATACACGCAGCACCACGTAGGGGAAATAAATTAGGTTCCTTGGAAACGAACCCGGGAACTGAAGACAGAGTCAATTATCGAGGACCTCGGCGCTCTCAAGAGACTGTACCTTTATAGGATATTCTCAAATCTCGATATGGAGGTCTTAACTTTCGAGCAACCAGGACAATTCAAATTATTTTAAGAAAGTTATACTAGATTTACTTTATAGGTATCTTAAAAAATTGTTATTCTAAAAATAAAAATAAAATTTTATACATATAATTAGAACAATTTATTTTTATATCTTTCAGGAACTGTCAACTTACTATTTTGAACAGTGAGAAAATTTTCTTCGTCAGTGGATGAATAACAGTAATGAGGCTTTATTGACTATAACTGGCAATCTTTATTAATAAGTCACAACGTTTCGACTCTAATTCGAGTCCTTTTCAAGTGTATGTTCTAACAAAGACTTTCGCTAGTCACGACAGTGTGCCTGCTCGTCAGATCTAAAGACTACAAGAAACAGAGAATTAGAGTCGAAACATCGTGACTTATTAATAAAGATTGCCAGTTATAGTCAATAAAACCTCATTACTGTTACTATCTTGAGTTCGAGCGCTTTGTTTAGTATTCCGCAAGAAATGTTTGACTGATTGAAGAATAATTTCGAGAACTACATTTCTCTACGAAAGGTTAAAATCTAGGTCGTGTCTATCTGCTTGCATTCGATATGCTATGTTTGGTTGTGGAGTCCCGTACAATTGTAACCAGAGACAATTGTGATGCGGTGTCAAAGTGACACAAGTACAAAAGGACAAGCGAGGTTGAGCTTCTGTCTGTAGCAGGATTCTTGTACACGATATCGTATTGCAATCGTCTATTGATCTGCACAATGGTTACGGATTACTCGCTGTTTAGGGCTAAGAATTAGAAAAAATATTTATTTATACAAACATTTTATACAAACTTACTTCAATGATTTATTAACTTCATTGCTAAATTTAATACGTAATACATTAAATACAATCATAAGTTTCCAAAGCTGAATACGTGATAAAATAAACGAGTAAAAACACAAACTGAATCTTTACAATTAAAGTACACGAAGAGTTTTAGAGGATCTCAAAGAATTTTAGCAAACAGGACTAGTCTCATATTATTTGCTCACTCAGCAATATGCTGTTTATCAGATAGATATCTCGTTTGCACGAGCTCGACGAGTGAGAAAGTAACACTGATAAGCGACTAGAATCGCGCCCGAGATGAAATCCTGTCACGGCACGTGGACCTGACAGCTTCTTGTTCGTCTCGTCGTTATAAATTTAAGGTGCATCCGCATCTGTTCGAGCGCCGGCGTGAGGAAGTAGGGCAGCAGTCGGCCGTATTCCTTATCTGATTTTTGCGGGGGCAACGTCCATTTTATACCCTCGTATTTTCCGCCTCGACGTGGTAATCAGAAAGATCTATAGTTACATCGCGGCTGAAGTTCTATCCAGCGTTATGTACGCCCCGCGGTAAATAGACGGCCGAGGGCGGTTACACCGTTACATCGAAATGAATTATCATCGTGCCGACGTCCACGCTACGCCCGTAGTTTATATGTGTATCATGATCGAGCCGAATTGAAAAACAAATCACACGACGAGCTTTAGCGCCGCAAGCTTAAGCGAAAACGCAAAGGAGCTACAAGAATCGATCGGAGGAGTCTGCCTTTAGCTTATGGATGAAAAAATGTTTGTATTAAATCTCTTAGAATCCCGTATAGGCGGTTCTGAAATTAAAACTTTAAGCCGAGCTTACGTTTCCTGACCAATCAATCACGAGCGGCGAAGCGTAGCTGAAATTTTGAGCCGCTTCGTCGTCCGGGAAGATTAAGCGCTTGTTCAGGAGAAGCGCGCACCCTCTTTTCGAGATCTCGTTCCCGTCAGGTCAAGGAGAAATCTAATAAAAATCTACTCGCGAGTCTTTAGTCACTGAAATCGATCGGTTACCACCCATTTAATCTCATCGCTTTCGATGCGCCATTCGAAAGAGATATCGAGTTTGTGCAAGACGTATGCAAACCATATAATAGCGGTGAAGATTACTTCTCTCTCGATGAATGAATCTCGCCCGCGCTGTGTCGTGTATAAATAAATGTTCTAAGGATCATCCTCTTCACGTTGTTATTAGCTATCACATTATCCGCTTTCAATCGCGATGAATTTCGCGAGCAGATGTCGAGTCCGAAAGAACGCGAGGAGTAGTCCTGCGCGTATAAGTAATTACGAGATGTGCGCGGCGTGGAACCTTTTCCCAGATTCATGCAACTCCCGGGACGTTAGTGGTGCACTTTTCGTAGAGATCGATCCCGTATCCTTACTCGTCTGCAACACGGAAACGCTTCTTCCCTGATAAATTTAATTTACATCAGGTTAACTTTGGAACAGACAGCATACTCTAACTTTCCTCCGAGCGCAATTGACGATTATATCTAGTCGACGGGGGATTTTCAGTTTTTCTCTAACAAAGTTCGGAATTAAATAAAAGAAGTAAGTATATTAAGAATATATATTTAATTAAAAATTGTTTTCTGATGAGACTTAGCACACAACATCAATGGAAGTAGCTTCGTGCTATTTCACACCAATGTGCGCCTTTTTAAGACACGATCGCTCTAAAATCGTCTGTTACCTATGAAATTTGCTATTTTATAAAATTTGAATCAATTGCCTTAATTAGATTCTTGTAGATATTTATAGTGTGCCGTAATAACCGATATAATCTGCAAACGCGGCCCAACACGCAACGGCGCGTGTACAAAATTTTTTGATCAGTCACGTGAAGCTCATTAACTTTCACTCCTAACGAGGTGAAAAGTACGTAGAAGCGCGCGCGTTAATTCGCGGTAACGTCCTATTCTTGCCCGGATCTCGCCTCCCGTTTCCTCGTTCGGGCGACAATTTTTCCGTTCGCATTAGCCTGCCGGAAAAAGCAATAACGTCTCTTTATCTCGACACCACGAGAGCCGTGAACCATTTTCTCTGCCGCGCGAATATTTTATTCCTCCTATTCTCGAGAGTCCCCCGCAGTTTCCGTTTTCTTTACACTGCTCACCCCGAATATTCTTTTCCCTTATTTTGTTTGCTACGGTACGTCTTTCACGCTAGCTCTCTCTCCCTCCCTCTCTCTCTCTCTCTCTCTCTCTCTCTCTCTCTCTCTCTCTCTCTCTCTCTTTCTGCCGTGTGCGTATACTTTTCACGTGCACGTGTGTACGCTATCAGGCTTGTACGTGACAGCGTTTACCATCGGGTCGGGTTTAAATCAATAATCCGGAAGACGGTGACATGAGACAGTTTGCTGGTGTAGTTAGCGAGGCAATGCAAGTTGGAAACGTCCACATCTAACCAAGGTAATTGCAACATTAAATTCAATTTGCCTACCGGCGCCCGTGTAAGATATGCTCTACGAAATTGCGCGAGTTCTTGACAAAGTTGATTCTATGACATCCGTAAGAAGAGAAACAAGGAATTTATTGCCGTGGATTTGTTTCTAATATCAAAATTGTTACAAGTTTAAACCTCACTTTCAGATACGATAACATCGAGCTAGGTTAATTATCTCGTGGTATAACATTTTTTTATTATATCTCCTAGAAATTAAATTAACATAAAACACAATTCCGTGCATTAAGGGGATCCTATAGCGAAGGGCGAACTTCCTCGATGTCGATAATATCAACATTTTTAATTCCGTTCTAATTCGTTTTCTATGTTACCAGCCTATATCTGGCCTTGTCTAACGAGATGCATCTGTCCTTGTTCAATTGCTGCGCCATCTCTCGCTACACGCAATACTGCTCATTCTATCAACTTGGGCTACGTTCGGATTCCCCATCCGAGTGCTAAAAATCCTATAGTATATGTTACGTGCACTATAGATTTTTAGCACCTAGGTGGGGAATCGGAACCCTGCATGTGCCTCTGCATTAATAAAGCTGCATTAGTAAAAATATTTTTTCTAGGCTTTGAATTTTAGTTCTGTTTACACGATATTGTTCCTATATGTTGTCCCTACTTCCGCTGGGTGTCATTTTATACATATAAACTGCAATATTTTTGTTTAAGCAAATATTGTCGTCAGGTGACAGCTGTATGTGCCCTTTTTAATTTTTTTTTTTTTCTGATATGAAATCGTGTGTTTGGAAATAGATTTTTGTGCGTACTTTAATTCTGTAAAAGAATTTTGCAATTCTGTAAAACCAATTCAAAGATTTCTTCTAATTAAGAAATGTCGGTAATTACTGCCACTATAGGATCCCCTTAACGATAAAATAATGATTATTACGTCCTTTTTGTTTACAATAAACTTAAAATAGCATTAGTTATTCACCCAGATGATACAGATCGGAAATATCTGTTAGTTTTAGAACGCGTTAAAAAATATTATAACATTTGCCTGCTCAATTTCCTGTTTAAACGAGATTCTCGTACAATTACCGCTGGTCCCTATTGAAGGCGCGCATCACATAGTGCCTATGGCTTTTAGCGGTCTCGAAAACAGGAAGCGTAAAGTTTTCATAATAACGCATCCTCTCCGTTAGATAGGGAGACCCAATTGCCACAGGATGCACACAGGGTCCGTCGGTTACAAAGGTCCGCCTTTTTTCCTGCTTGAGCCGCATCTACACGGAACAGCGAACGCTTATGCGAACCCTTACCCGCAGGGGAATAATTTTAGAAAAGATTTCCTCATTCAAAGGATGGGATAAACCGTTTTAAACACTTTCCGTGAAGCAAGAGAATAGAGAATGTTTCAGCTTTGCGGCGAACGAGGGCCCGCCGGGCCTGAGATTAATCGAAACAGTAGCGAAACTGTATTCATTATGCAAAACTAAATGCAATATATTACGTTTAAGCGCGACCGAATTCTTACTTTATATATCCTCCCCGAGCGTTACATTTCAAAGAAAGATCGTGTGTGTATGTGTTTATGTGCGCCCACGCGAGAGTGCAAGTGTATATATTTTTATATAGCAAAAACTAAAATAAACTGCTAGAAATCGGTCCAATCTTGGCGGAACACGTACATCTTCTTCAGAGAAAACTGTACGGCTTCTTATTTCTCGTGGCTAAATAGGACGGTGGGAAAGTTTTGCAGAAAATCAGTATTCCCCCGAAAAAGGCGAAGATCGCAAAACGTCAGACGGTACCTAGATTATAATTTCATTTTGCATTTAAGTACATTGCGAAGTTTGTTTTTAATTACACGCATTGTCGTTCACAACGAATGCAATGCTGAACACAACACTCTCTTGTATACAATGGTGGATAATGAGTGTATAATGAAAACATATGCAAGATATCATATTTTAAAGCTATAAAGTATCGTAGTATCATAAGGTATCATATAGTCAAACCTAAGTTTTCATATATTCCAATTTTTACATTTTTATTAAATTCATAAAAAAATAAAATCCTACATTCCAGCAGCGACAAAATAATTTATTCTGTTTGATAGAGAAACATATACAAATATTCGTGAATAGAGGAAGCCTTGTTAATAAAATGTTCCTCGGAAAATGTGTCCGGGCCGGTTATTTTTGTGCAGGCATGCGTAAAATATTGCATTCACTTTTCAAAGCAGACCCTATATTGTTCTATATAGCAATGTATAAATGGATAGCAGTGGTTACATAAAAATCGTTTGGTATGGTGTACACCTAGCTAATATACTCCATGTGGATTATTACTTTTATTTTCAGCGTGAGAGAGAGAGAGAGAGAGAGAGAGAGAGAGAGAGAGAGAGAGAGAGAGAGAGAGAGAGAGAGAGAGAGAGCACCCCCTCGTCAATACTGATTCAGATGAACGAATTTTACCGATATTAAATTTACGAGCTCTTTATTAAAACTTTTGGTGACATATAAATTTAATGTAATGAAATTGAATTTCACAAGTGAAGCATTATTGCTCCTGTGGATTTTGATCTATACACATCATATCAAAAGCCATTCATTAAAAGCATACTCGTTAAACATATACGAAATTTGTGATAATATCCTTTCTCATCTCCGCGGATAATTTTAATAATACAATAAATACAGAAGTAAGCAAACCGTTCGCGATGGTTGGAAATATACGCTAACAAGAATATGTATAGAATAGGTCAATTACATTATATGTAGCGGTACATTGTTATGTTATATTATTATTCTACGTAAAGATTTTTAATGTTCTGAAATAGTTTCGGAAACTGATACATGACATTTTTCACATTTTTTATTAATGAAAGAAATGAATAAACCAATGGCGTTGCATGACAGAAAAATATCATCTTGCGTCGAGTTGGCGCGCGGAACTGTTTTTCGGATTCATCCGGTGTCATTTCCCCGGCAATCTGCCTGGCCGTGCAAATACATATTTTTTCGTTCCTGGTTGGGCTAACTTTACCGGAGCGGAGAGCGAGCCATCGACGATGCAATTTATATCGCGTGAACTACGACCATTTTGAAAAGCGGCGTGCGCGCAGTAAGCCCGTGATGCAATAAAAACTTTAACGTGGGATATTACATACGCGTTTGAATCAATTTTTCTCGCAAACTTGAGACGCCCCTCTTCTTGTTTCAAACATTTTTGCGCCTCCCGAAGCCCCCCGACTTTATTCGCATAATATGCTAATATCTCAAGGGGATGCAGATATTATCGAGCTGGGACGTGCCCGCATTCATTGAACGCGGAAACACGAATCGTATCTACCGTTTGCAGGAATTGCCTGACCGATCGGGACTTGCACTTTAAATGTCCTTCGGGGTCAAATGATGATTACGTCCGAAAGATCACTTCGCTACGGTAGAACGTCAATTAGGCAAATGTGAGAGAATTTCACCGCGATCAAGCCTGTTGGGAATATACCGAAATATTGATTTATATAATTACGTAGCTACTCATGGTGATGTTCAACGTTCTCGCATAATCTCTTTAACAATTATACAATAAAATATTTAACACGTGTGCGTATGTTGCTAGAGATATCTACTCCAAAAACTGTATACATATATATTTATATAATCGAGCAGTTCATTTTTTCATGCTATACATTATGCACTCTTTTTAATTCCGTCCCTGTTATACTGACGGAATAAGTCCGCGCGGAAACTGCTATGCAGGGCGACGAGTGCATCACTTGATACGCGATGCCGAAAAAAGAAAATTCAAGCGCCACGAAAGGAGCCGCAGTGCTTTTCACCGAAGGTTCGCTCGCTGATCGATGGTCGTAACACCGTCGAGTAGCATTGGAGGGCTTGTGGACGACGCGGCGCTTTGTGAAAACGTTCATATTTCTCGTTTGGGGATATCGCGGTCTCATTGAACTCGGCGCGGTGATAAGTCCGACGAAGAAACGAGGACATCGAGCGTAGGCGGGAGATAAGTATACGAGGGGGAGATCGCTACCCTGAGGTCGGTGAGGTCCGAGCAACGCCGCGCCGTGGCGATGACAGCGCGATATGTCAAACCATTGTCCCCCTTCGTTCTCTCGTTACGACCCTCTTGTCGTCACCGTTCTTCTTCGCACCACATAAGACCGGCGGACTAACTATGCAGGCTCTGCTGTTTGAGACAATATGATTACGTTTCAATTTCCAATAAGATATACTGTATCATTCGCGCGATAATAATATAATTTCGAACCGATCAACAAAATTGTCACCGATATGAATTAATCTTTGCATGAATTCCTCAGAAATTCTTTCTTTATCATTGATTATGCATATATTATATAGGTACATCTATAATAATGGATAATAGGTATTTTTGACAATATTTCTGAAATTTTATTTGCTTATGCGAAATGTGTTATGGACATAGAATTAATATAATTTTGTAATGTTATAATTTACAGTTTGCACATGAATGTAGATTTAAATTTATAGTATTGTTAAAAAGGTTGCTACATTTTTTTATTTATCTGTAGCGAATTCGATTGGATGCACTTACAATTAGTGCGCATTGGCGCACATTAAAACCGTCGTACACAAATAAATATAAAGTGTATAATGTTTAATATAAACGGGTTATTCTCCCATCCAGACTGGAATCACGAAATTCTCAATATTCTGTATTGTGCTATTTGATAAAATATGTATTGGGGATTTTATCAGTCGAGATATTTGCATTTTACTTTACAGATTAGAGGTTAAATCAGAGTGTAAAATGACTTTAATATGCATCAGTGCGCACTGAGTGCATCCACTCAAATTCGCTGTTAGACAAATTTTCAATGTATACGTATAAAATACACAAAAAAATATACGTAGGTACACTTTCAACTTAGAAGTCAGCTTTCTTACGGATTCTCGCTAAGGAACAAATAAATCGTTGAACGGCTTTTGCTTGTGCTTTATTTCTTCTGTGAATAGCATTTACAAAACTCTTTATTCTTGTTTTCACAATGAACGCTCGTTTTTAAAGGAGAGCAATTTAGGAAATATGACTTCCGCGGTAAGTTTTTTTAAGTAATACACAACGATCTCATAAAAGGTCGGATAGTCAGGGCTGGGATCAGTGCCTTTCGAGCAATAAATAAGGGGCAGCTAGTTGCTTAGAAATACGCGGTGATGTCTGAAAAGTTTCGACGAGCGGCGAAATGGCCCGTGGTAGAAGCACCGCATTGATTTCAAACTGAATAAATGTATATATGCATACGTTAGAGCGTCTATATACGGTCCCCGCAAAAACTGAACGAGATACAAAATAAGTTTTTTGTGACTAACCGTTTTTATCGACGTTTTTATTAACGATACAATTTTGTTTTCTCCACATTTTATATATTTAAACTTATTAAATTATAAAAATTATGAATCTCATAATTTATCACGTATATATAAATTATATTGGTATAATATAAAATATTATTGCTTTGCGGCTTTCAAGTATTTTCATTCTCTATTCCCGTAGAAACTAAATGAATTAAAACACACAAACTAAGTTATTTTATTTGGCTTTTAATAAATTTTGCACGAAAGAAAATTGGCAATAATAATCCATTAAATAGTGTAATCGGAAACGCATTTATAGCGCATGAAAGTGTAAAAGCCAGTCTAGCTCTTCTGTTGGCAGGAAACGAAAGTTAGATCGAACAAAGCAATTATAGTCTTGAAGTCGCTTCGTGCACTACCTGAAAGTTCTAACCGCATCTGGTATTCATCCGAGGGGACGTAATAAAGGAGAGAGTAAGACAGGCAGCAAGCTCCGAGAAGTTGCAGAAGTTTCTGTTCTCTCGTCGCATCGGCTTAAAAAGTCACCGATTGTCGATCGCTGAACGTCGCGTAATATTTGCTAACTTTGGCATATCTTCGTTACATATTTATCGAAGTAAGGCGCACTGTGCACGCCAAGACACACGTTCGTGAGCGAGGCATCGCGATGCTGTCTACGAAATTGCGGCGGAAGGTGCGGTGCTTGTTCTACCGTAAAATTTCCTTAGTCCTCGAAGCGTTATTAATTTTAACATAAAATAATATTATAGCGTTGCAGCATTTTAGTCACAATATTACGATTACAATATTTCAAACTTGACAAACTTAATAAGTATTATAGATTTCAAGTCTTAACGCTTATATTTATTAAAATGTATTGGCAATAAAAATTTAAATTGCGCAAAGTAAATCCAGAGGTTTATTAAACAATGCTATTTTTTTTTTGATTATTTAACGTAACACATTTAAGCGTCTCGACAAAGGAGCACGTTAATTTTGGAAACCACTAAGGCCACACGAGAGTCCCTCCACTTTAAAACATTATAATTATATTTTCCGCGAGAAACCTCGAGGCAAATGAAAGTTAAATCAAAGTCTTGGCTCGAGGCACAGTGGTCGAGGAAAACGTCGAGAGAGAGAGAGAGAGAGAGAGAGAGAGAGAGAGAGCTGATGTTGAAAGTCTTCGTTGTAAGCTTTTGTATCGGTCTTACTTATAACGTAACTTACGAAATAATCTAGATGTATGAGAGATAGAATAGAAGGTACACACGTTGATGCAATACTATTAATACAAAATATGGATTTGAATCCCTCTAAAGATATACTCATTACGCGAAAAAAATATGATGTGCGGCACTTAAAATACCATTTTAGAATAAATTTACAGTGTTTCAAAATGTCATTCTGTATTTATTTTAAAATGTTGAGTTTATTTGAAAATGTTTATTTCATGATTTGAAATAAAATATTCCGTTGCAAAAAGCACGAACCATTTGCAACATCGCGCTTTATTTCACCATGACTTATTATGCATGGCAGTAATGCGTATGAGTAACCATTAATAAGAGTTATATTAAAGCTAATATTTAAAGATCGCTTTTTCGGATTTTATCTATTAATAGTATTATGGGATTCGGAAAACAACGTTGAGCGATAGAACTAAAGGAGCGGAGATACTAAACCGCATTGTCGTAGCGAAAGTTCGTGATGCGGCAACCGCAGATAAAGGCAGCTATTTGTTACAATTAGGTTCTCTTCCGCGGGCTGCAGACGGTGTGTCCCCAGGTTGCACTTGCTCACTTCACCTCCGGCACTTCTTGTCACCGTCCTTGCACCTTGCGCCCTCGTATGCATTCAAGCGTCTCCGTCACCTCGAGCATCTCAAATGGAATTACGTGAAATGGCGGTCGCGTTTTCCTAATATTCGGTAGCGCCCTCATTCCCCTCGTGCCTCCATTGTACGTTACCAATGTCGAGTACGTGCATATAATTGCTGAGTGTCGAGAGCAACTCCTTCAATACAGACGCGGTTCAATTCTTCGAAATATAGTCCGTGCATAGTGCGTACACAATTAATTTTTAACGCGAAAGAGAGTTGGGAGAGAGAAAGAATTGTTCTGTTCATAATACATTTATATCTCTTGTCTACTTAGAAGAAAACATTCGAATATAATATAAGCTTGTTATTACTCGTAAATAAAATGCTTCCTCTCGATCTTCTACTCATAAATCGTCATGTACACATATGTATGCGTACATATGTAGTTAAGTAGGTTAATTGTTATCATTAGAAGAATTTATGGCGACATGAGCGATTGCGATAAGAGATTTTTCCACCGACGAACTTGGGTAGATCAGGAATGTAAGATAGTAATTAGTACTAATTTTAAAAAATTGTATTAAATATAAAATATAATATCTTTTTAAAAAAACATTTTATTAAAATAAGATGCGTTTCTTTTATATTTTCAGATAAACGCTCTTAGTAATCTTTTCAATAATGCTTCTCTCTCCTAACCCAAGCTTCTCCGCTAGCTGCTGGACATATCGGCTTTCAGCTCAAAAGGCTCAATTGGTTTCGGCCCCGAGCTTTCCTACACCGCAGCATTCAAACATAGGATCATATCTGTCTATATTCATGAGCAATACCAATACGGAACGGAGGAAGATGCAAATGTCGTGCGTTTCCGCCCCAAGATCCGGGTACAATTTTCGCGGAGCCCAAGGGAGGACATACGTTTCCTTTCCTACGTCCGAATATATATTATAATGGAGCGTAAAGAAAAATTCTTTTCCTTTGCAGATTCGATTCCGCGCTCAAATGCAAAGTTCCTACCCCGCATCCCTCTACGATTTGTATTTAGAATTATCAAGTATTTTATGACAGATTTGATGACATATGTTTCATCTCAATATATTATATGTCGTTAAATTCCTCTCGCTGAACGCTAATTTATCATGTCACTTATTACAAGAGCAAACGTTTTGAAAATAAAACTCGCATTTCATATCTCTGTCACAGATATTTCAAGTTATATGAAATATATTTTTGTTGATATATCGTACGCGCAGACTGTGAAGATTTTCTCGACGTGTTTGACTCTTTGACATTGAAAATTTCAAAACTGTCACTCATCTTAAAAAATTATCTAGAAAAAAATACTGATTTTCCACGAAATACTCTGATGTAACATTGGATGTATTCTCTCTCTGAAATTCCGAATAAAAATGTTCGTACATAATTTCTGTCATACAAACAAATCGTCGAAAGAATTAACTACCTTTCGTTATTTTAAACTTATAATCTAAAAATATAGGACTCAACGTATACTTTCAATAAAAATTGACAAAATGTATGGCTAGTACGACTGTGTATAAATAAATTTCCTTCCGTCTAATAAAGTTCGTCCTGAGTAATTAAATTGCTGGTTATTTTTAACATACACTGTTTTCGATAGATTTATTTTTCCTTAATGTAAACTCGACATATATTGAATTTTATTATTCGACAAATGATACAGAATTGACGGGAGATTGTGTAACGTGTAGAAATATAAATCACGATGAAGGATACTTCAAAAATAGGTAACTGCATTGCCAGTCGCTATCGCAAAGCTCTGAGACGGGTGAGATAACGTTACCTATAATAACAGGAAAACTGGAAACTGGTATTGGAGTAATCTCCTGTTCAGGAAATTTATCCGCCATCTCGGCAGCTTCCGCCTACATCGCTCTTTCCAACTCCCTATTCGGCTTCGCCATTTTGCCAGGATTAATACTTACGTCCTATCGTACAGCTTGTTGAAATTTACTGCAAGATAAGACCGGCAAAATAGAGTTGTTCGTATATAGTTTAGATCACACTACACCGATACGACACCGCGTCAAGATTAAATCGTATTTAGACAACATGGCGGTATATACATTTTCGAGAAAAGGCTTAGCAGAAATTCGTATCGCGTTGTATTCATTTTGGCGGTGTGCGTGTAATGCAACAATATGATATTGTGATCTTAATAATTTAGGGTATGGGAGGAGGTCCGGTTTACTAAGCGAAAAATTAAACTCGGACTTAATGAGAATTATCTTCAATGTTCGCGATTTGACGACAAAAATTCGACTGTGTCTAATTAATCACAGCACAGTTCGTCAAGATAAATTCATATACATGTACACACTCATACGTCTGTCAAGATCAGATAACGTTTACCAAATACGAATTTCGACATCACAATACATAGATTCTCAAAATATGTAGAAAACGCGTATAATGAACACAATAAATTCCAACAATTTTACAAAATTGTTCGTATAAGGAATAATGACTTCTCGAAAGGGGAACGGGAGAACGATTAATTTCCAGCCAAGTGGCTTAATAAACCGTGTCATCCAGTCAGAGAAATTATCGGGCATGCTAGGAATTTAATTGAATCTCAACCGTGCAATTTCTGCCTTCGGATCTGCAGAAGACGTGACAGATCCGTCATCTAACTGTGGCTTAAGGGAGGATGTAAAAGGCGTTCGCCGGATTATAAACCGTAGTAAGGCGCTTCTCCTTCCGCTACAGCCACGCGGTATTCATGTCTATGTTTAGAACCGAGCAAGTGAAAGCACGTTTTACAGAAGAAGGTATTACGAACATATTTCGTGGATTTATGTCAGGTGCTATTTCGCTTTTGTCGCTTGTCACCGAATATTGTAGTTCTTGGGGGGAAAAAAACATCGAGACTCTTCCCTAACGTCTATTTCTCCAATGTTACGTATTCTCTTTATTTTTCGATGATTGATTTAGAATTGTTATTACGAAAAGACGCAGACGCCAACATCGATAGAAAATATCACTGTGGCCACTTAGTTTGTTCAAGTACCGTGATGTTCTCGGATCATGTTCTCGATAAACGAAAAGAAAGAGAGGAAGACAGAGAACGAAAGAGAGGTAAATAGAGAAAAAGAGAGGGAAAGAAAAAAGATTTCCCCTGAAACGTCGGCGGTAACGTTGCACGACGTTGGTGGTATTTGCCATCGATGTATCGACGTTGTAATACGCCAAGTGTGGACGTATAAATATAGTATTATAAAGCTCGTACATTCGCTTCTACTCAATGTTATCCTTCGAAATTACTTACAAAAAATAAACTTGGCGAAGGAGCGATTGAGAAATACGATCAGTTTATTAAGATAACATGCGCTACGCGGGGATCTTAGTTTCGAATCAGATGTTTTATGCACCGTATATCTCACTATTATCAGGAACACGGAAAGTGTGCAAAGATAACAAAGATTAGACGAGACAAAATTACCAAAGTTACATATAATACACCGTTAAAAATTTTGAAATAACTTTTTAAATTTATACATAATAAATTTATATCATATAAAAGATGCGAAATTAACTCAAAAGGACCGTAAAAGCAAACAAAATATATTAATACATGAGCCCTGCGTATGGGTAACTCTCTCTACGTGGCTATCGATAAAAGTACCCTCCAGCTTGAAGTAGCACGTTCAGAAAAGCCGAACAACGCAGAAGTGTGTGATAGAGTGATATCGTAAATGTATACACAGGCTATGAAGCCCGTGTAACCAACGATCTCATTGGGTAACGTAGGATGTATGGCGGTACCTTTATGTGTATCTTATACGTAGGATATCTATCCTACTTTGAAATTTCTATATTAGTACAGATGATAACACACAAATAATCTAACTATATATCATCCCGCTCTGAGAGAGAACTCCTCGGTATTTTATTCTTCATATATTATTCCATTTCCATTTTGCGGATTTTCATAAATTCTTTGCGTTTCCACGAAATTGCTATTCAAATGGGTTACTTCTCCGATCTCGACGCAATTACTTATCCATTAATCTTACAATATTGTCACACTGAACCGGCACTGTACCGTATCGATTTGTTGACTCCGTTTTAACACAAGCGCGAGACATTTTTGCATATGCTTTGAACCTCTGGTAGCCGATATCGGAAATCTACGGGGAAAATCTCGCTCGCATTCGTTTTTGTCGTGGAATTATTCGCCGCGCGCTCATCTCGTTGCACTTCGCGAAGCGCAACTCGCGCGAAAAGCAGCAAGAATGTGACGGCGGAATGTGACAGGCGTTCGCATCAACGCGATTCAAGATCCAAATTGTAATTTGAACGCATGAATAGCTACAAACGCATCTGAAAGGCAGATTGGAGATCTATCGACGCGGCATCGTGTTAGCACATTTCGGGGGGAAGCCACACGCAGATAGATCATTAACCTCCGGGTCATCGTCGGTCGTGGTACTTGCGAATTGTACGAGCGGAAAGAGCATTTTGGATCAACGGCACCGTGGAAAAAGCTCGTTCCGAGAGAGACGAAGGCAGGAAGGGAACGCAGGAGGAAGGCAGGAAGAAAAAGCAGGATTCAATGAGATGGTTTTGATAGCCGCGACCATTCGTTATGATATGTATGCTACATTACGTTCTCTTTTGTGTTCCTACCTGGTCGATCTTCGCGCCAGAGCTGAGAAGCTTGGTAAATTGACGGGAAGAGAGCCCTAGGATCGGGGCGATTTGAACCGGTATGGCCTATAGAAGGAGATCGCGGTGCTGATGGCGGGCGGGTAGATTGGTACGGGAATGATGGGGAGAATGGGGAGAACAGAGGAACGGCAGGGAAATGGGCTCGGCTGTCACATACACGTATACTCCCCGGAGCTGCAAACTGATAGTGGACAGATACTGCGCATTCGTGGCGCACGGTTAGAATTAATTGCCAATGTTTGGCCCGGTACGTGGATATTGGGATGAATGTTCGTTAGCGGGCACGGTTCCCCCGGCATTATCCCCCGACAGAACGAGTTATCCCGTCAAAGCGGTACTTATGTTGGCCCTGATGCCCGAAAACGAGCATCGTGTCCGGCTGATAATAGGACCGCGGTCATTAATCATGGGACACGATCCCAAAAAAACGGCGAACCGGTGATTTCGAACGGTGGAAAACCGTCCGCCTGATAAGTACATTCGATGGGCATGTACCATGTACATGGTGGCCTAATGGCTACAACACGTGACTTCACCGTTTGGAAATAACGTTTCGAATAGGCCATGTAAACGCGGCTATTGTTTGAACAGGTGTACAGCAGTGTTTCGATGGATATGCGTCTATCGCGTCGAATAGAATAACATTTTCATGCATGTTACGTATCGATTTCCGCGCAACAATTAATAATTCGCTAGTTTAGTCAGCACACCCAGATAAAGTTGGTACTTCATTATTATATTACAACTAATTATTTCGTTGTCATTTTCGTCGGTTATCATATTATATCTTTGATCGATACGATCCTCGACAGTTTGCTTTCAAAATGTGGACCCTATTCCATCCGCGCGCGCGATGGAAATTCGCAGCAACGTAATGAGGATCTGCAGTTGACGTAATCACGCGTGATGATGGTACGAGGGACTTCTAAATACGTCCGCTAATCGTAACACGTTGTCGGACCGCAACGTAGGCAGATTCTCGAAGCGATTTGGCTCGGGCGGGCATCACCTTTTTCCTCCACAATGTTGCGGAATTTCAGTCGGATAACGCCCGGCCGGATCTAATGACCGGCCAATTTAGAAGTTAACGACA
This sequence comes from Temnothorax longispinosus, assembly GCF_030848805.1. Classification (NCBI taxonomy): domain Eukaryota; kingdom Metazoa; phylum Arthropoda; class Insecta; order Hymenoptera; family Formicidae; genus Temnothorax; species Temnothorax longispinosus. The sequence goes on along the minus strand of NC_092363.1, from coordinate 2,137,646 downwards.
TTACCTTGTACGCGAGGATTATGTTAATGTAGCATTTCGGTGGATGTTCTTCTCGAGCCAGGCAGTTGTGAGAGGATATTCTCGGCTAACTCGCGCGCAGGGTACGGCCGCGAGCAGACGCGCGGCGCGCTTTTTCGCGCGTGTATAGAGAAAGTGAGCGCCTTAGAGAAAGATATTCCCACAACGCCATAGAGCGTGGAAACGATTATTGTTCCGGGTATAAAACGTAACTACTTCCTTCCGCGTTGCGGTGCGGCAAAGTGCGACAGTTTTGTAGTTATCCCCGGCCTCCAACGGCTCGGTATAATGGTAAGTGAATGAAGTCCACGCCCAAGCGCGCCATGGTCGGTTTTAAATAAAGAAACCGCGCGCGGGCTAACGTGATTTCTCGCCGCCACGAGCCATGCGAACGACGATGAAAAAAAAAGGAATCCGCTTTTATTTCCGCTTGAAGGCTCGTCGGACGACGACATTGACAACGACGATGACGACGACGACGACGACGACGACGACACGACGATGACGACGACGAGACAGCTATAGTACCGTAATTGCGCCGTGATCCACGCTAACATGCAATAATTGGCGAACGTGCGCGATGTCTTTCCAGTCGAACGCGAGCTTCGAATTTTCTGTCGTGCATGGAACGCGATCCGCCCCCTGCGAGCCGGAATTCTCAAAGAAATTCCGTAGACGGAGACGGAGTCGAGCTTTTATTTTCGAATGCGTCGTTGGCGCGGGATACCCGATCGACATAAGTATCCAATAATACGGACGTGATTTGCGGAATGCAAGTAGCGTATATATACCGCTTATATACTGTGCTGCAGCATTTAATTCAGTGAAAAATATGAACTACGTGAAACTGTGAAAAGCGAACATTTTTTCTTCTTTTTTTGTGTGTAAACTAAAATTCCCGTTTTATTTAAGAGAAATAAAGTTTATATCTAAATCGCTACTTAAGTTTTAAGCAGTAAATTGCTACGTAACCTAAACTTACAGTGTCGAATAGAGATATAACCGAAAGGATTCCCGCGAAGTATCCTCGCCGTCGACGGCATTCTTATCTTTCGCACTTATCCTTTATCATTCCGAAACTTCTAAACTTCATCCACCATGCAACTCTGTCGCCGATGTAAATGGCATCATTTGCGGATTATCTGGAACTTACCTGAAATTGAAGAAAAATATTGTTTCATATTCTTTCTTAATAATTGTGAAATAACTCGTTATAAAGCGTTATTTAACATCATCAGAGAGATTCAACGGGTAAAAAATACAGATGTAACCCGCGTGCGTATACGATTCTTGTATAAATAGAAGATTCAGCTGCGACAAACTAGTATTTTTGTAAAAGTTTTTCTCGGAATAGAATTATAACGTAACGGCTTTATCAACGCAGATTCTGTTAAGTAGCTTTATGTTACCTTAAATATTCAACAAGAGACGATTGTAACACATCGCCGGAGAAGAAATGATAAAAGTAAATCGACTTTCTTTATAAAGTTGGAGTTTCATTCAGCGAGTTTCTTTTCCGATGTATCAGTAGCTAACGGGCATTGTGAATGAAGACTATATAATGCTGCGATATAAAACGGAAAAATCTTTAGAATGTTTCCTCCGATAATAGGGAAATACATATTTCGCATTTCCTGTTTAAAGCACTTTATGTATTAGAGTAAAGGTTGAAAGCAAGAAATGACTTGTTTCTGGAGCTTACATCTTTTTCAGAAACTATCAAGTTAATGAATATCGAAGAATAAATAAACTTTTTAGAAGCTTAGAACACATAGTCAATCTCTTTCTCTCTCTTTCTGTTTATCTATTTCTATTTTTATATCTTTTTCTAAAGAGCTGCTTTTCGACTTCAGTAAGCAAAATTTGTTCAATCAGGTCAATCAGGTCGTGCTATTTAAATCATAAAATCTGAATGTATTGAATTCTGTAATTAATAAGCGCATTTAAAGCTAACTTCAATTTAATTACACTGATTATACAAATATATATATCAAAATATTTTTTAAATATATAACCATAAAGAATTAATTTTGTGTAAATGTTAATTAATATAAACAAATAAACTTTGTCCGTTGTCAGAGCGTCTAATTGTATATATACATGCGCGATACACTGGTGTACGATTCCACTAACTGCACAAGAAATTACACAAGCCACGTGCAACCGTTGCAGCCGACTGTGTTTCGTCTTCCTGCGCGTAGACGTACAAAGTTTCGTCTCTTCGCCGTAACAGTACGTATCGTCCCAACTGTAGGTTATGACTCGTGCCAGGACACATAATTAATCTGTCAGTTACGAGGGGGTAACAGAATGAAAAGACAGGAAGGAGAGACTGGTGTATAATGGCTGAAGTGTCGGGAAAGAAGCAGCATCGGTTGCTGGCAAGCTACTTACAGCTTCACCTGCTATTTCCTAACGAGAACGTAGATACAAAACATAATAAACGGTAATCGTGAGATGCGCATTAGAGAGAGCTTCGCGTTGATCCTGCGGACTTTATTTCCCCACAAATGAATATCGCTCACTTTATGAAGCGCCGCGTCTCCGTTCTCCCTTTTACTTTCGCTCTTGGCTTTTGTTTCCGTAGAGGCTACGAAATGGTCTCCTTAAGTCTATCACTTGCCAAGCTAATTCGAAATGAATACTCCATGCCATTTCTATGGTTCGGGCTGGTGAAATTCTTTTCACTCGCGACCCAGATACATAAAGCGCAATGAAGGAATCCCATTTAACTTCGTTGCCTCAAAGGCAAGAAATTGTGTTTGCCGAAGCTTCACTTGCGATGAATTTGCAAGTTTATCGCATTAGGAAATTATTCGTCAGACGTTCTGATATGAACAGAAATTAATGTTCTTATAAGTTTAACTATTTTCTCGAAAATTAATGCAGCTAATAAACTGGATTATTAATTACCTTAAAAAAATTATGTCGCGTTAAATTAAGATTTTCATAACGTTGCATTATACCATACGTAATATCAAGAAATCGCAGTTTATTATTATAAATATATTTATGTATTAAAATAAACCATGTCGGATGTTAGCGTAATTTTGTTTCGCATTCTTCATTACTTCTTGCGGTTAAAGATAAATTAACCGAGCATGCAGTTCGCTGTTTCGGGCATTCTTACAACGCAATAGAATACCCATTGGACAGCTTTAACCTACATTTCCAGGCAAATGCATGCCAGCCCGTCTCTAAAATATGCAGGAAAACGACCGTTAATCGGTCAACAGTTTTTTTTATCGGTCATTTCAGGCAATCTAGTCATCACCGCGCTCTAAAATGTCGCGCATCTGTGAGCGAATTAAGGATCATGAATTTAATAAAAGCCAAAAATACGCATTTTATCCTGGTGACGTGTCACTCGTACTCAATGTATATAAGGGAAAAATATCTAAAAATATTGGGGAAATAAAGCTCGGGCGTTGTGGAAACGCAAAAAGCGGAGTAAATCGAAGTAAATTTAATTCTTACGAAACGTATTTAGGTATGAAATATCATCATAGATACAAATCTGAGCGGAGTGCATTTTTGCGTAATCGATGTATCGCCTTTTAGTAACGAACGCTGTAGCTTGTTAGCGTCACGCCTGAAAATCTCAGGTCATACACAGAGGTGTTATAAAAAATCTTCAACCTGTCCTATAAGCGAGTTTGCGTCGCAGTAATTTCCACTTGGCTTCTTTCCACCCTCTGACCACCCCATTGACCCAAGGGTATTCCCTCCGGTGTTACCTCATGCTGACCAACTCGTGTTTTTTCTCACCCTTAACCTGAGGTGAGCGTGAGGTTAACCGCAAGGGTAGAGGGGTAGGACGGAGTAAGGGAGGTCGTCTAACCGAGGCGAGAATAAGAGCATGGATTCCAAGAAGAATTTGATGGAATAAACAAAGAAATGCCCTCGTAGGGCGATTTCGACGAAAAGGGACCTCGGTCCCTAGATTCTCCAAACGTACCGACCTTACGAATTACTCAATGATATTATTTAAAATATCTGCGATACATGCGCGTTGAATGCGCTATAAGGGTCATACTCCACAGCAATTAATCAAGTAGCGCACTGATAACTTGCGCGCGAAACGGGCGCGCGTATAAATAATGTAAGAAAGTAGAACAAAGTTGGATGATGGATACTTTTCAGGGAGGAGAAATGTTCCATGGTTTATGACTGGGTTTACGGCTGCAGAACGTCCTATCGATTTCCTTCTACAGTGCTGTCGACAGAGACGACAACGTAACATTTTATTCTAGTTATAACATCTAGCACTTTATTACATTTGCTGAATATCAAGGTTAATGTAACTTCCCGACTAATAATCTTATCCATCAGTATAATGAAGTTACTTTAATCTTCAATGAAAATATATTCGCAATGACATACTTTGATAAAATGATAGATGACAATCGCATTTATTAGAATATCGCATAATGACGTTATTAATTATACTAGGCGTACATATTTATGAGAATATAATTTTAAATGGTTCTTTTTTTGGAATTTAAATGATTCGATATTTTTATTTATAACGACTGTGTGTGTGTGTATAACCAACATTAGAATTTCGCAATATTGAAGAAAGAAGGAAGAAATACTTTAGTGACGTGTTCCAAATGGACCACCCTGAACGTTGAAGAAAATACGCGTTTGCGAGATGTTAGAGTAGTTGACAGGTTTGATCTTGTACTTCGTGGCCACTTAGAAAATGTCAGGCTTTACTTACTCAGGAGCTATTAGCACCGAGCGTTTTCACGAAAGACAAGCTCAAGCAAGCATCTCGTTAAAATTATATTGACGCATGAACGGCCGCGGATATAATATCTTTAATTGAAAATATTGTCATCGCTTTTTTGAACGCTTTAAATAGTGTGACTGTCATTTTGATGTTATATAATTATTATAACGGGACAAAAATCGTCCTTTGCTCGGGGAGAACGTGTACATATATACAATTTTTATAAATTATTTTTAATTTATAAGTAGAACATTAATATCTTCAGTAAAATCTATAACAACTACCTTTATACAAAACAAATTCCATAATTCGATACAAAAGTATTCAAATTTACGTTATATGTATGTAAACTCTATCACGATTGTTACAATAACTTGTTCGCGTAATAAAAGCTATTTCTATATCCTACAAAAAATGATATAGCTCAATGGGTCAAGGTAAAATCGATAACTACAGAATATCGAAATGCAGACAAAAATAACAAAGGTGTGGTGACTTTCACTCTTTGGACTCATTGCCAAATCTTCAGGAGATCTCTCACGTCTGTTTTATTATCGTTCTCGACAATTATACGTAGAAATGGACATCCTCAAACATTTTATCCGTCCTGTGTTCTCCGACTCTGCCATCTTTCTTTTTTCGTCCGTAATTTTTCACCAACATCCTTTATGTCGAGCGTAAGATCGCGGCACACGCCATAACGATATCGCGGCGGCCTTTTTTGTCGGTGAAATTTATGGCGAGGTAATAGAGGGCAAATTAGAACCACATGACTGGCTACGCCATCAATCTCCGCGCTTCCCTCTTAGGCCAATGGGCCTTCTCGTGGCGCCGAATAAACTAAACCTACCGCCCCGTGCTTAGCTTCGTCGAATTCCTCGCGATTCTCGCGAAGAGCTTAAAATTGTTGAACTTGCCAAGTATTCCGCAAAAACACGAATCTGGGTTCTGCGATTTCTTAATTGGGTGTCTACCAGTGTGAAAAGGGAAGATTTAAGAAACGATGAGTTAAGTTTAGTTACGGTTTTTGATGTAATTATTAAAATTATTATATATAGTAAAATATAGTCTTTATGTATTTACTGCATGAAGTATTTTTTAGAAATATTAGCAATAAATGTCATTATTTTTTTAAATTAAATATTTATCAATTTTCACTGATATAGTTGTAATAACGTGAAAAGAATAAAATATTCTGATTTTTCGCTGTAACCGCGGTAATTTGAATATTAATGAATTCCGTTTAATAACAAACTAAATTATATTACTCTCTCGAGAATCAGTATGAAAAGGCCTTGCATCCTATTTTCGTCTTTCTCATTGTACATTCTATAGCTCTTCACCGTAAGCATATAAAGTAAGATGAATTTTCCGCTTTGTTACGTATGCATGAAAGCCGTGGACCTTCATGGACGCATTAGTCGTAAGTAATAATTAATTTTTCCTCATCGTGCCATACAAAGAAAAAAAGTAACCTAAGCTAACGAACCGCATGCTTGTGGCTAAACGTTGCCTCCGTAAATATGATAGCTCGAACAAGATACAGGAATAACTGTCTGGCAGGACGAGAATGTGAAAGAAAAATATTCTCAGTAAAAGCCAACTTTGATTTGTTTGTCTCTACTATTGCAAACTAATTTTACATATTGAGAGTAAATTTATTTCTTGAACGTTGAAACCAGAGAGCAACATTTATTTTCATCATTCGTAAAACTGGAAAATGATAAAAGTCGAGTATAAAAATCTGTTTTTATTAAGAATACAAATATGTAGAAATAAATATACCGTTATGCCAAATATACCTTGGAAAATATGTTCAATTATGCACTTGTAATCGACAAATGTTTTCTAGCTTCAGAAAATAAATACGACATTAATGGGTTAAATTCAAAATGTGTATAGCTTTTTTTAAAGAAATATAAGTGTCGCAAGTTAATATAATTTTCAATAAATAACAATTTTCAAACTGAATTATTTTTAAAAACTGTCCATTGCATCGCAATAAAGTCCTAACGAGTCAAACTCGTTATGTGGTCTCAATGAGTTAACAGTATTTTCATGGATTGCAAATTGAAGAAACTGAATTTACGCATAAACCAGAAATGTAAAAAAATAATTGAAATGAATGTTTGATTATAAGAATTGATTTCAGTTGGTTGTTTGGATCGTTGCGAAAAACTTTTCCAAACGTGAGATACTTTCTGTGGAATTATAAAATATTTAAGCACCCCTACGTGCAGTTTGTTCAAATAATGATAGAAACTTTCACTGTTTCATCAAGGGAAGTATCGCGTCGTTTAAAATTCGATATCGTATTTTATTTACTAACGTTGCAATCTCTGACTGCGGAAATCCGAACTAGGGAATCGCTATGCGATATGCATGGTTTAATAAAACTATCGCGGCTCCCTCGGAGTATAATAAGCTTTCGTTGCGAACGAGCGCAATATATTCGCAACTGCGCTCGATGGAAATCTTCAAATAGGCGTTGCGATATCTGAAAGTTTCACCATAGCTTCCAGGAGGATGAGCTTTATCGACCGGGCAATCTGAACGCCGGTGGATAAATTTCAACTTTCCTCGAAAGCAGAAATGAAAATTACGCGCGCGGTAAACGTAATCCTCCTACAGATGCGACGGACTGATAAGACCGCGGCGCAATTTAACTCGTTAGTCTGAAACAATCACTGCCGAATTGACAGTTCTATATTTTTGCGGTGGCAACTCGCAGTTGTCGCGCGTTTCCCGCATTAAATATCCCGCAATTAAGCCCGCTCGGTTCATTGTCGGCGCGAGAGCTATTTCTTTCCCTCTCTTCTCGCAAGCTCGATAAATAAACACCTCGCGCTCTTTACAGGTAGCGACTCGAAGGAGATGCTCCGGTAAGGATTATAATAAGAGATAAGCAAAAAACTTTATACTTGGAACGTTCTCGATTTGCATCGACAATAAGAAGCAATTATCTCGGGAACAATGGGAAGCTATCCTGTAACAGAATAATTCTTCGCGGGTTTATAGTGCACTCTCTACACCTACACTTATTAATAGCGCCGTAACGGGAAGTGCCGAGCGTATGAATGCAACTGCACACGCAGTCGCGAATCATTCCAGGATGATGGGCACAGAGGGTTTTCTTCTTCCTTTCTTTTCCAAGGCACTCTCCGGATCTCGTCTGGCATTCCTGCCTAACAAACTCTCCGGTATATCGGAGTACGATGCGGGCCGCACGCTGTAAGCGCAAATATAACTGCACACTTACATACATGTGTATACGTACATACATGTATTGTACTTCTTCGTAAAGCTACGATGCACAGGCACTCACGACCGGGACGCGGCTATACCTACATGTACACCAACGGCTTTTCTTTGTTCGGCTCTTCGTCCGCGTAAAATTTGTGACGTCTCGCGCAAGGACAATGGAATCTCATAACGCTCGTGGACAAGGCGAGCATACTCGCGATGATAATGCATTATTCGATGCCAAATGAGACATTCGCAAACAAGAAATTTGCCGTAATGAATGATCGCTCGTCTGATCGTTGGCGAATAATGCCGAAGTAACGAATTATATACGGGGGGAGCGGCAATTTGCATGATATTTGACGACACGTGAATTATGGAGCCGTACGGCTCTTTTGTGCGAAGTAGTTACTTCCACGCGGCAGCGTTACGCTTAAGCGATCGCCTGGAAATTTCATTCGTAAACGTATATACGCGTGCCTACGGCGCGATGTAATGAAATATGCTTTCCCGATATTCCAATATTGCCGAGGAATAATTTATTTCCTTACGAGTGCCCGGCACGTAATACGGATAATGACAAAAATCCGCTATAAGGCGTCGAACAACTCTTTTTTCCCCGTCTAAATCCGGCAAGAAAACGTAAACTGCACAAATTATGTTAAAGAAATGCAATTCTGCTCGTGATACTTTATACATTTCGACTCGTATGAGAAAGATTTTTTTTCCTTGGATTTTGAAAATAGATCTTGAAAGGCCACGTAGGTAGGTACAATACTCGTAGTAATATCTGTATCGTCGATATCAATCAAGAACCACCCACAGTATCTCCGTCCGGACGGAGATCCGCCTCGGACCTCGCGTCCGAATGAAAAAGGATTTCGTGACCATGGCCCACTTCAGCCTCGGGACTCGGAAAAGCCCCTCGTTCCATTAGATGCGAAAATTCCCAGAAAATGTTTCGATTTCAGATAGCGTTTCCTTCGGAGATAGCGGGATATCGGTATCGCTCTGCTCGGCGCGCGTTTCGCCGATGTGCTGCCAGACGATCCGTGCTAGGCCAAGACTTGCGTAGAAATGGCGTGCGGGGGATAGGAGGGGAAGGACATTTGGGAACGAGGTAACGTTGTGAAGGAGGAACATCCACGGAGGAACAGACGAGCGCACTCAGCAAGGGATAGGTACCAAGCTGCCTCTGATCTGACACGACGAGATTACCGTCGAAAGAGGAAAAACGCGTACCGCTCTTCTAGAAAAGAATGAATGGCAAAAATAGACTCCGGAGCTCCTACCGTCGGACGAGCTGAAACGTGGAGGGTAAATTACGAGGTACATACACGAGCGCGCGCGCACGTACCTGCACGATAGATTACGCGTGGACACATTATCCGTTGCGGAATATGCGCATAAATATGCATGAACGAACGTGCGGAGGATTTAATCCGAACCACCGAAAGAAAGATGACGCGTGCGACACACAGGGTAATCGCTGTGCGGGACGTCGTTTGAATTTCGAGAAACGATACATCTTTTCATGATGTCTCACTTTCAATAGTGTTAACATCGCGCATGTAACCGATAAATTATACACGTAAAAACACCAAAAGTTATGTAGGTAAAATAATATGCATGAGACTGATGCATTTGGAGTAAGAACGAAATGTGCGTAGGAAATTACATTATACAATGATTTTGATTAAATCTGGTTAAATTTATGACTAGGTCCATTACCGTTACTAATTAATTTCTCATCATGTTATTTTCATCAAATTTCCGTTCCGCGGCAGTGTTATTAATAGTCCCGCTGCGAATTATAGTGATATATACTTTAAACAATAGAACTGTACCGTACGCATGTAATTCGAGAGAGGTACTTCTTTATTTGCAAATTAAAATGTAATTATAAGATGAAAATAAAGTACTACGTACGATATATGAAAAGAATATATACGAAAATATATAAAAGTGTTGCTAAATTGCTTAATTAAAATGATAATGTTAATTCGTTCGAAATTGTTCTGATTAAACTCACTAAATTATGCGATATCAGCGATATTAAGTTTTTTTCGCCCTACGCGTGCGTAAGGATACGCGCGCAGCAATTATGTCCGCGTCGAATTTTACTTCTTTCTATTAACGTGCAATAACGAGCGGCAAAAAGAAAGCTTTGACCGTTACAATAGCGCGGGTATATTCATGCGGGTGTGCGCGTGCCTCTAACAGAGGCTACGTATGTAGAGGATTACTTTTTATTGAAACCGTACTGGACGAGCTCACCGCGCGCACGCGGCATAGCGTGCAATGCGATATTTTACGCGAAGTCTCGGGCACACGGAATTTTATTTTCCCGTTATTATAGCTAATACGTAAACTCGTTTCCCCAGCTGTGTATTAAATTAATGTTTAATACATAACGCAATGTGTCGCATTATCTCTTGCAACGCAAACAACGGAGTCCCATATTATTCTATATTATACAAATCTTTAATTTTCATTACTCTACTAGCTCTTCGATGAAAAAAAAAACAACAGTGTCCTCTATACATATTAGATGATAGCAGGCTTACGTGCGTGTCAAGTTGTCATCGCAACGATCGATTATCTGAGCCGATACAAGAACAGATAGCCTTGTGTAAATTTTTAATTACGACAAAATACTACCGTCACAACCGTGTAACTTTGCCTCTAAACCGCGCTATCGCTTTGCCGAATCATCCGGCACCTTTCGCTATCGGAAACTATTCTCTTTCTGCGGTTCCATTCGCCGCAACAAGCTTTAATCTGCTTAGCCGCATTCAGAGTACGTGGGAAACTGCACTCGTGTAACTAGATTGTGAAATCTAGTGTGTCCCTAAAATCGAGGCCGTGTTCCTGTCTCGGTGAGCTATAGCACCCTGTCCGCCCACGACGTGTCTACAATCCTGCGCTACAGATTTAAATAGTTTGCGCGCGCCACGTGCACATAGCCGTATTTTACGTTTTTCCTTTCCCCGAGACTCCTGTAACTTCACGCCGAAACGAAGCCTGTTTACTCGCTCGAAATCTTCATTAAAACACGTTTAATCAACGTAATGCAATTAAAATCGCTCCGCTATTAATTATCGCGTTTGTCGTTAATTTCGGATACATACACGATATGCAGTCAGAAATCAGAAATTATAGTAGAAAATACTTTTGCGTCATCATGTTAGCGACAAAATAAGAGAAATTCATTGTTATTTGCAAACTGTTTCTCACAATAATTCACGGCAACGTGAACATATAAAAAGACATGATTAATATAAAGAATAAATATATTTCTTGCATAAGATAAGATTGTTTAAATTTGTCATTTGATATACATTTGTTTGCGTATTTCTGAAAGAAAGAGCCTTGATATGATATCAGAGATGTTCCGGTAAATGTTCGCGATAAATGCGATTCTATTCCACTGGAACTCTATTATAGAAACTTCGTCATTCATGTGTGTCGAAAGCAAATGCGATATGCTTCGAAACACATATGCTCCATTATTGGATGCATTAGGAATAGAGAGAGAAAGAAAGAGAGAGAGAGAGAGAGAGAGAGAGAGAGAGAGAGAGAGAGAGGAGGAAGGGAGGGAGAGACAGGATATAAAATTGATTAAATAAACCACAGAGAGAGAGAGAGAGAGAGAGAGAAAATAGAAAATGATCTAAATAAGTATATATCTATAGGGTCAAGAATACATTTAACTTCGTAACAATACGGATTATAGACAGATCATTAGATTATCGATTGTATAAATAAAAGTTTTTGAATAAAATATAGTATCACATATTGTGTGACATTTTCTCAATGACAATCGGATAATCCTGAGAAATCTTTGTTATTACGAAAATATAACGCAATATCTGAGAATATTGTGCAGTTCTCAATAACTTGTATATTAGAAAATAATATTACGAAACATGTCGTCTGTCGGTGATGAAATACCAATCTTGCCACGACTCGCTGATTCTGAACGTTGAATTGGTAAAAGTGGTGCAAACGTTTCACAGATGAAATCTACCAGTACACACGCGGGATCTCGACAAGCTTTAAAACTCGACTCAGCCCGGTCCAATCACCGATCGTTATTTCCTCTAGGGCTCGACACAGTGGATACATTCTCAACGACTAATCCAACGTCAATCACGTATCGATTTCTCGCCGACGTGGAAGCATGCCCGGTAACTCGATTGACGAAAATGCTTGAGACGTATCGAACAATGCGATATGCATAGGTCGGATCGTTAACTTATTTACGCCGTTATCCGCAAATCTGCATAAATATTTTAAGAGACGTACGTTTCTCAAAGTGTAATAATAATCCTTTCATAATAGATAAAATAGTAACAAGCTGCTATTTTAACTTTCTTCAAAAACATATGAAAATTAGATGTATATACGTGTGAGTTTTTAGAAATTAACTATACATCGTTCATATCGATTCATACATAATATTTTCAACACAAAAACGTACGATTTGCATTAAAATTTCAATTATGCTTTTATATTTGTAGAAAACTTTTGGCTATTATGACATTTCTATTTATCCTTATATAATGTTGTTCGCCGTTATAGCTTTCGCTTCGCGAGCACGTCGGTCTTTCGGCCGGAAGTGCAGTTTTTGCCGAAACACGAGCACAATGTTGGCAACCTAAGAAAAACATAATACCGAACGCGGCTTATCCGAATGCTGATAGAGCTCGGAAGGGAATCCTTCGTAAGCGCGGCCATACGTAGGCTTACCGCGGCTTACAAGGATGCCTCCTTCTCTCGCAGTCTGCCGCCCGTCTCGCGAATTTCGCGAAATTCAAGAGGCTATCATACGGAAGGCGGAAGAATATTTTGCTATATCACGCTGGACCGAATGTACGATCCTATATAAATTTCGCGAAATAATGGTGACGTAGCGTCGGCAGGTCGATGACGTATATTTGACAGACATTGAACGAACTAAGCAAAATAAAGTATAGCTCAATAAACGCTTCAAGAGAGAGAGTTCTGCACGATTAATAATATTCATTTTTACCAGAGTCTCGCGCACAGCTTCCGAGCTAACGAAGTCAACGCTCCTCGATACGTCTCGTTTGACTTATGAAGGCTGCGCTGCCGCGAAACTTACGGAAGAACAGCAAACATTCGTAAACTCGACAACTTTTTATGTCATGTATTTATCTCTCTCTTCTGATCTTTTAATCTGGATGTATATCGAATCGTACACTCTTTTTGTAACTTTAAACATGTTACAAGCTTAAGTAAAGGGATAAATTCCAATGAAAAGCAAAACGAAGATATAAAAAATAATTTATATAATTCGGTTAATAACTTGTGTAGTTTTTAAATGTTTATATGTTGCAGAAATTGAATACAGTATTTTATTCATTCACAAGCGTAGAGCTAGCGTAACCAGTAATGCTGCTAAATAAAGGAGTATAGCGTATATGTTTATTTGTATATACGTTTGCACGCATTATTTCAATATGCAGTAATCTTGACATGAGCGTTAATCGCCTTATACTCATTTTAAATGGCAACTCGCGACATCCCAAGCTAACAATCCATTAGCAGAGGTCACGCTGCATCGCGCATGCTTCATGTGTTGCACAACGTGAAAACTAGCGCAAGACTGCGTTATATTTTGGCGATTTGTTACGTACAATTTTCGCAGAAAAGCACGCTATTACAATCCGTGCATTATTTATTTCCACAATAGAATAATACATATATCGTTATTCCAACAATAGAATAATATTATTAATATACGATTTTTTAATGGATTTAGGAAAATCATTTTTATTCGAAACAAAACCGAACGATGAAAGTTTGAACCCCGGGATGGAATGTGGTATTAATGCTGGTTGCATGTACCGTCGCGCGTCGCTCCGTTCCCTTTGAAACAAGAGAAACGGGAATCCCTTCGTCAAACCACCGTAGTTCATTACAGTTAGTATGAATCTATGTTGACGCTGGTATCGTGCGAAGTGAGACATGTAGCAGATATGAACTCCGGTACAACGATGACACGACGACATCGAGGCATACGTCTTCTCGCAAATTCATCGTGCCACGCGCGACAAGATTAATGACCGGAAAGAGTATGGGTTGTGCGAATTCACACTCGATAAAATTTGCAACGCCCCGCCGCCGCGCCGTCCCATTTGTACGACATTCACTCTCTCTTTGCCTTCCTTCCCTCCTCCCCCCCCTCTCTCTCTCTTCCTCTCCCTCTGAAAATATAACGCCCTCAGAGTTCTCCTGTAAATATGCGTATTGGAAATGTCCTCCCACACATCCAACGTCCGTCCGTTCCATTTCAACCGAAGAATCGACGCGAGCGCGTCGGGACGCCTCGTGCAAATCGCAAATTTGAAAGCACTTTTCCGACGGCACGTAGATACGGCCGCGTATGTATTTCCGCATCGCCCCCATTTACGTGCGACTACTGCGCGACGCGGTGCTTCTCAAGATTTGCAGCAGCAAACGGCAGCAAGAAGATGAACCCAGCTTTATGCGGCGCAATATCGATAAGTTTCCGCGCGCCGGGAATGTGATTGAAATTTTACGCTTAATACAACGGTCAGGCGAAAGCACGTGTGAAATTCTGTATTGATTATTAATTTTTCCAACTGCGCCGCAAGCGTTACCTTTTGAACATATATTGTCATGATAATAGGCACTGAAATTAATTGCAAAAATCGCTGTCGTCCGTGTCACGCTTGTTATGTAAATTTATTGCTTTTATATCAGATAATTTATTTCTTTAACCTTTCGCGGTTATAAAGCTAGAATATATCCATCTAATTTGAATTTTCCGAATTATAACTGAAAAGAAACAGTTTATTCTACAATTATCATGTTTATAATTATCTTAAAAGAAAACTCAGACGCTTTGAGAATCATAAGAGTTAGAATGTACATGCTAGTGGTAGCAATGAAATTGCATGTGACCATCATGCAAAGGATAATTGCTGGAGACGTTTGCGTGCATGGAGATCCATATATGATTTGAAAACTTTACTTTCAAAGTGCTATATGCAACGTATTAGGTATAGTGCCATATAATCCGGGAAGTTATGAAAGTTCGTGCAAGATCGGGCTATCATTCGATGATTCAACCATACCTTTATACGAATACCAACGCATTTCGAGTTAAATGGCGCTACTAACAAAATAGTTTGCACCTTATTCGGCACGAGTCTCGATGCCTGCACAATCCTCTCAAGTTATGCTCATCCATACTGCCGGGAAAACTTTTTAACGGCTCGCGGAACTCTGCCTCGAGCTTTCATGAGAAATCTAATAGCGTTAGCGTATAATCGAGCTTAGTTCTAGACGCGTGCGGAAGACAATATCCAAGAGCTTGAGTTGTAACTGATTATTACTACCATTAAAAGAATTGGAATATTGCAGTTACTACAAGTGTTCGTATATACTTGAAGGAATTCAATAATTTCCAGAAAACTGATAAGGATCAAGTTTTTAGTTGAGATATCCAAGAAAATGTTCAGTACATCTTATTATCGTTAGGACATTAAAAAATTGAAGACAAGTTAGCGTTCGTTTTGTACGTTTCGTTTGTTTTTAATGTTCATAAGGTGGTTGTCAGAATCAGTTGTCGGTAGCAATCCAATCATTCTATTAGAGAATAATAATACATGCGTATATTGCTAGAGATAGACCTGCCGGCAGTTCTCCGTCAATTCGTTTGTGAAAGCTTCCAACATCGAACAAAGGACATCGTTTTGCGAAAGCACTCGATAACGGACAAAGGATCCCACGAATAGCATAGATATCGAATGAATGGATACATTGCGAATTGTTGTGCCGCGATTGAAGTGTAATCGTACATAAATTAAGATAATCGACGAACTAAGCGACTTATGCATGAATCCTTTCCCCGTCACATAATTATATAAGCAGCAAGACGAGATAATAATTTATACTCACGTCTTCAAATGAATCGCGAATCAAATAAAAAAATTGAAAGCTCACCGCGGTAAAATTATGGGTCAATATCGTCGCATCACGTGGTTGAAAATAGAAGAAATCGTTGAACACAGGGATAGATCTTCCATTAAAGGAAATTACCATATGATAGGTACGCGATCAAGCCAATATATACCCTCAAATATCCAGGATTCAATCGTCATTCATTTCATCTTATCTTATTTTCAATAGAGGACTCTTTCTGCTTTTCTCACGTCACCTCTCCGAGATTAAATGTAAAAGAGGGAGGATCCCGTATACTTCTTTATTTGCACTCCGCGCGTTACTCTAGGTTGCAGAGCGGCGGATTCATGCGATCAAATATGGGATATTTGCGCCTTCGAGTGCGGATATTCGCTTTGATTTCGCGTTATCGACGTCAGCTCATCGATCCGTGAATTCATTTGCTCGTAAAGATTTTATTATTCCGTCGAGCCGCGCGAGAAACGATAAAAAGGTTTTTTCCTTTACGGGATTTAGTGGCGTCCCTTTTCTGTCTCTGATGACGTATTATAACTTCGATGAGGAACTAAAATGAAAAACCGCAACGGTATTAAACTCAGATATTATAATTGTTTTTTTTAATACGTATATATCTTAATATTGCCATAAATCGAACCAGTTAGTAAATATTACATAATTAATAATCAATTAAGCTTTTAAACAACTTGTAAATTTACGTAAATTTAAAATACTTTTGTATGTTTCAAAATATATTTTAATTGTAATTGTGTTTTTAATTATTTTTAATATAAAATTTTTTTATACACAATTTACATAATTAAATTTTTACCTACATCATATTTTTTATTACGTAATATTTTACGTGAATTTAGCATGCGAAGATGTGACAATTGTCACTTTAGTTTTTAAAACGAAATAGTCAATAAAATTTCAATTATTTCTAGATCTAAGCCATTATATCGTTCGGTATACTTTAATACAAACGAGATTCTTGATAATGTCGCGAACGCGTCTCTGTACATTAGGCAAATAGCACTTTTGTACAGCGCTTCGTATGGAAAACAAAATTTACATATAAGGCTGGCTTAATATAATAAATTAAAATGCGCTTATACGGCGAGATTGGTATTAATTAAAACTTTGAGATTTGCATTGATTATAATGTGCCACTAATTGAAAGCGACTTATCTGCATGTTGTATTAAAATGTAAATCAAATCTCCAGCGTCATGAGCATTCATGCTCGTGCCAATAAGCAAGAACGCACGAGGATGTAATAAAAAACACGTTTACTAAACTATCTCTATACATATATTTCTTTGTTTTTAATTGAGATATATTATTATATGAAGCAGTATTTATCGAAAATTTTATTGGATATCGATAATGTGCAAACGCCGTATATTATAACTGTATAATAATAGTATAGATATATCCCATTATCATAATTTTTTATTTTATTCCGAAATGATATTCGCAAAATCCACAACCTGTTCAGGAGAAAGGGGCAAAGATGTAATTTGTCTAATGATTAAACTGCTTTTTGTTCAATCGATCGCATATCAACCTCGCTTACACACACACACACACACACACACACACACAGACAAATTTTATCCGATGTACATATCCAGCACACAATCTTTATGTATTTTTAAGTAAAAACTATATCCTATTTTCGCGTAAATATTTCAGCGCAATTAGACTGCGATCAATCACCTACCCTTTCATTTAATCGATAACTTTCTATTGCCATTCTTAACGCTCGCTTCAATTATGAAAGATTCTCCAGTGGGCTGTCACGATACGAAATCACGCGAGACTTGATGAGTCATAAATTTCATAAGTCGACGATAATCATATCAACATTCATAATATCTAGAGCAGCAGATCTGACATTAAACTGAAAGTTTCACCGCGCGCACCCGGACGACCCTCAAGCTGCTGCGAAAGAGGGAATCCGCGCAACCGACCGAGAAGATATAATCCTTCTGTCGCGAGGAAAGTCAAGTCGAGTCGGACGAAGTCAAATCCCGCGCCGGCACCTATACGCCACGTCGCGCGTCGGTCCCCGACCAGCTAAGGGAAAAGCAAAGATTGGTCCTGTGTACTATATGGAAACTTCGGACACTATACGCATGTGAATATCATCGCCAGACAGCCGCACCGGGCACCGATATTGTGCGCTCTCACGGGTTTTAGTTAAATGCCTCCGCAAATACGGAGAGTAAGCACGTGCATTCGATGTGCTTCAGTGACATTTCTCCGAGGAGCGAGCGCTCGTTCGTGGACTTTAAGGTGGCATGGCAATGCACCCAAGTTCGCACATAAAAGATCCTCCGCAGCTTCCACTAGTCCGACGAAAGACGTAACAGAGAAGCGATTCCTCAGTGTAAAATGGAGATATTTTGCTATTAGTTTACTGATTTTTTCATTTAGCGTTTTTCAGTCACGGCAAACTCTAGGTAAATATGCTTGTTATAAATTTTTAATTTTATTCACACATACATTTTTCTTCAATTTTATTTTATATTATTTACTTTTATTGCCATTTTTCTGAATTACCCGATATTTTTATAAATATTATTTCCAAACTAGTATGTATTTTGAGTAATACTATTTATAATAAAGGAAGATGTAATTGATGCTGTTTTTCAATTCTGATACATCTTTTTAGGCACTTTTTAATATTTTTCGTTGATTTTTTTCATATTTTATACATCAGCATTTTAGTCCTGAACTATCCTCACTATATGTATGTAAATATCACAATAAGAACACTCGTATTCAACAGAGGCATTTGCGAAACGCGAAATGTGAAAGATCAGTTTTTATTGCATATCGCTGCTACGTCCAGTTTTAAAAATCCGGCACACACGCACCATTCATGAAAGGAAATTGCACGTATTTTTTGCACATAATTCGACAGGTGCGCTAAAAAACAAGTGTGAAAAACACATGTAGTACACATGTTTTGAAATATGATACGTCGCCATCGAAAAATTCGCGCGCGCACGCTAGTCGACTCCTCCATTAATCCATTAGATCGAATTCACGGGTCGATATGATCATCAATATCTCCGCACAAAAATATCGCAGAGAGATGATTTAGGTCTCATTCGAAAAAGCTAAACTTCTAGCACTTCCAACGAGTGCGAAATCGCTTATTTTAATCGATTAATTACGAAAAATAAAATTGATTTCGTGCAGGGATCTTTGTCTTGATAGACGTTTTCATCGAGATCGCGGGTCGATATAATCGCTAATATTTTTGCGATATAGGTATTAGAAAAATCGCAGCAAGATAAACCTGATCTCTTTCTAAGACTCTAACGCTTCTAACAAGTACAAAATTGCTTATTTAGGTCGACTAGTTCGAGATATGTGAATTATTCATGAAAATAAAATTGTTTTATTGCTTAAATTAGAAGTCATGTTATATTCAGATCAATTTCTCTTATTGTTACTAAGTGCTAAATTTATCAAAGCGCAAGGTATGATTATATTTAATGATATGTTTATATATAACTCTCCGTCTGTATACGTGTTTTTTACATGCACTCTTGAAGTATATACCTACGTGAGTCTGTCACATTTGACGTTATAATCTTCCCTACCTTAAAATATTTTTAAAAAATCTTAAAAAATTCACAAAACATTTGTCTACATTGTAATTGACGATTTTATAATCATTTTAATAAACATCGTTTAATATTTTCTGGCAAGCTTGCAAGTTTTACAGTTACGAGCAGATATTTTAACTCGGTCATCATAGACGTATACAGATGGAGGGTCAAAGATATATTTAATCCAATTATCGTTAATCGAGAATTCTGGTTACATGTTAATCTCAGTGAAGATTATGACATTTTGAAGTCATCTAACTAAGAGATTTTGCTATATTTTAATTAAGACATCTTATAGAATTCAAAAAACAATTTAATATCTATTTTTTGAAAGTTTTCATTAATTAATATAATCATTTTTAAAGCAAAAATATATTCATATATTTTTTTTTAATTATGAAATATGTATTATTAGTAATCCTATATACATACGATCGCATATACATATATACGTACATACGTATATTATTAAATATTACGTATACATACCTGTAAAATTAAATTTGCAATTTTTTTATCATTCTTGTTTAATTAAAACCGACAAAAAAAACGGTTAAAGAACGAATTCCTGCCCCAATTTCTATATCTTCTCAAATGCTTTGTAGAAATATACGATGATATTCACTATGAGAAAACTCGAAATAAAAAAATGAGAAAAGAGAACTTTTTCACGCATATTTATTTTCTCCCATTAAACAGAGAAAAAACTCTCGTATATCCGAAAAAGTTGGTGCACGATGTACTGCCATCATCGCCAGGCAGTCAAGCGTTGTTTTAACTAATGCGCTCTTTTGAACTCCCTGCATTATGGAATAATCTAAGTGACTACTATATTATAGCTTATATATTTAACGTATATTCATTTGACTACTTTATTAACATCATTGAGGGCTGACGTTTATTTTGACGTTCTATAATCATAGATTATACAATGTCAACAAGCAAGTTTGACGCTCCAAGCGTCAGAAATTATTATTCATAATAAGGACGCGTCTAAATTAACGTCCTCATCGTGAAAATTTATCTCGAATAAACGTGGTTTTTCACTCGATACAATAGACAAATAACGGCGTTCTTTAGTTTGCAATCGATAGGAATCAAGATTATAAAGAAGAATGAAAACAAACGTTCAGTATAGCTAGCTGGATTTTATTCTGTCAACAAAGTAAGTTGTTTTTTCTTACGATCGGTTGCCTGTGAAAAATTCTATCAGAAATCGATCGATAGGGCGTCTCAACCAGCCGCCGCCGCCGTTTTGTAATTATGCAAATCGGCTTTCCCATCGTTACCTCACACATATTTTTTCTCTCCTGAATAGGAATATGCTTTCACAGCTGGTGACCGATAAATCGACATGTTTAAAATCTGTAAAGCTATTTAATATCACGAAAATATGTGTCAATATTTTAACAACTATTTCCAATGACTAATTATTTTTATTATAAATATATAATAATTTTTTAAATTCTTATTGTTCGTAGTATAAAAGGAAAAAACATTTAAAATATTGAAAATGTTTTACATTATTGACACTAAGATATAACTGCAAGATGCATTGTATTATGTAATCTAATTTATCTGCAAGAAGTTTATGACTCATGCGACTGAGCGCTTTGCAGCATGTCTGATAATAAGGCTCGGTATATTTCCAGGGTCATATAACGTGCAAATGCACGTTTGTATGTCGGCACATAATAGAATACTATATGGTAGTAACTTACAGTAAGGACGGTACGCGCGCCATAACTCGAAACTTCGTTTATTTCGAAGGCGTCCACGGGGAGACGATACGACGGTAGTGTCAGCGATGCGAACCCAACATTTAACTAGATATGGTCGCAACTCAATTTACAGGCACAAGCTTTGCTTAACCCAAGCATTAGGGATACCGAAGTCAATGTACTCGCAGAGACCTTTGAATCAAATTCCGAATCGTGATGACGGCGGTTAGTTTAATAAATGATTGAGAGCAATCGCGTAATTGGCTCTTTAATACGGCTAACAATCGCTCGCGTACTGTGACATCGGAGCCATTCGATTGTGTTTGACAATGAAACGACCGTTATCATAAAGAGATCACGCACGCCTTGGTAATCCGCACAATCGCCACAATTTACTCGCAAATTCGACTCTATTTGACTTGGCGCCGGTGGTCATCGGCGGGGTTCGATCGCGAGCGAAACAATTGTAATCGATTGCCCTGTGTGGGACGTGTATTCTAATGTTAACGGCACGAGACGGCAGTGCCGTGAAAATTTTCGGCGGAATAGGCTATGACCTAATGCATCCCGCGCGCGAGGCCGGCTCACGCATATCTCTCGATCACGCTGGCATAAACGTCGCGCGGCGAAATGCATGCGCCGCGCATGGTTCAATATAAAGGATTGTTATTTACGGCACGGTTTATATTTCATCGGAATATAATGGAAAATGGACCCGGTGTTAGGGATAACGCATAACTTACCATACATATATCTTTCGCCTCTATCGCTTTGGCCCGCGCCCAACGCGGCTGCGTTTTGACATTTGTTTGTAGTTGAAATACGCATCTACATACATTTCTGTAATTATTCGAACGTTATATTCACATGTTGTCAGCGTTATCCAAAATTCTTAATCCATCCTATACGTGAACGTCGACACCTTGTATATTTGTAGTACCAAATTAATGCCGAAGAAAGCAGAGTCACCGTACTTAAACATGTGACAGCGTAATTTCTCAGTTTTATCTAATAACAGCTGTCTGTTGATAAGAGCGCTTCGTACATATAAAGCATACAAATTGTCAAGTTTAATTACCATGTTCTAAATTCGGCTTTGATAGCGTAAGTTACTACATGACAAATATTTGTGCGCGATGACAGTAGAAGTGTGGCCCGAGCGTGAATTATCATACCGTTAAAGTCGAGCAAGATTCATTCATTCTTAATTTCAGTCTCACTTCGCTCCTATGCGTCATAACTTTCCAAACTGCTGGTCCGGAAACGAACAAATATATCTTCCGGCAACAACTAAACGGTCGTAACTTTCTTTCTAAACTTTCCTTCACGCGCAGCGTTTACGACCGAAGCTCGCAGAAGCGGGGCAAGCTACGTATCCAATTAATTCGACTTGATATCGCGCTTACGCGCTGGCAAATACGGATCGCGGGGGATGGTGGTCCCCCCCCCCCCCGTTAAACGCTATACGTTTTTCGGCAAGGCAGCACAGCGGAACGGGCAATAATCTTAACCACGCGAGAGATACCAGAACGAAGTATCCGCGTGCGCGCGCGCGATAACCGCCAACAGATGTTTCTCGCGTAGTGGAATTTCGCCCACGCCCGTTCTCGGGTCAACGGAACGTCGTTGCATCGTAAACGAACTCGTCGGACAGAATCTTCGTAGTCAGCTTTCCTCGTGCCAGAAGATTTTTCAAACGGACGTTCGCCCGCAACTTCAAAGATCGTCCTGTCCAGACGGACAAGTCGTATACGTGAAACTTTCGCCGACGCAGTTTCCCATCGCTCTTACATGTACCCTCATCTCGAGGGAGAGTAGCCCTACGTGCGTGGATTTTTACATACCATTCTTCTTACATCGCGGGACCAGAAATGTGCAAAAATGCATACGCAATCTCATCGGTCTTTTGGTCTGTGTGAGCAAATATGCCGTGTGAAATTTACTCGCGGTGTATATAGATGCAGGAGAACTTTTCGCAAATGGATGCGGAAGAGAAAAATTTTTCGGGTCGCAAGTGGACAGGCTTTTTCGCGCGCGGAGTTTCGGAGAAGAAGGAAAGAACTCGCGGGTGCCGCAGAATGCAACGGAAGGGAAGCCGAAGAAGAAAGAGAAGAGACGGAAAGAGAGTACGAAAGTGGGCAGGAATTGTTACGGCAGCGGGTTTACGAGGTCCCGGAGGACAGGATGCCAAGCGAAAGGGGGCAAGGAGTGCACGTCGCTCGTTTTCGAAAGGAGAAAAGCGTTATCTTGCTGTGTGTGACTGGAATAACGAGAGTAAGTCT